>NC_080671.1:387222334-387522334 GCF_030247195.1 Topomyia yanbarensis | reverse complement strand
GGGGATTATTGAGCAAAAGTGCATAGGATATAGATAACGCAGTTCACTTATGCTCGAAAATGTAGAAGATGCCAACTTCTGCCTTCAAACTGTCCACATAATAACAAATGAATGCTTTGGTTGATGAAGGAATTTATGTTTTCTCTGCACTCAAGCATTCGATTTTGCCTGAAATTTTAGTCAGTTGGAAATTAAAAGAATGAGGGAGGCGGTGAATCTGAATATAGTTTTCAATAAATACAAGCAGAAATAGCAAAATTTTGAATTTTCGCAGCACTGGTAGGAAATGTTGATGTAATACCTACTTAAGGAAGGCCACCGACTCAGTGACGCTTCCATAGGTATTGCGTAGTTGGATTGAGGGACAGGTTTAGGTCTAGGATTCGTCACAAGCAGGCAATGCGACCAAGAAATGAATGTTTTATGCGGTTGGCTGGTTAGTCTCCGAGTATACGAATACTCAGAGCAAAAAGATAGTTAGTTATGTTTTCTGTGTATAAACTCTAGATAGCCGGCCATAGACAATGATTTACTATTTCCCTAAACTACAGCAATATGAACTCCAAACAGCTGGCCGTGCTAAATCTGTGAGCCAATCTGATATCTATAATCGATAATTGGTGCGAACGCGAGTGATGAGGAACATGATCGACTCGTGATGAATGAAAAAAAAATCAAAAATCGATGAAAATGTCGACGTCTTTTGCCGATGGTTCAGAACAACTCGGAACCGCAAATTGATCCGCTTTCCACATATAATTCATGTGCCGATCCAACAATCACATCCCGATTCAAGGCATTCGGAAGTCGCCTATCTTCAGGTATCATCACATGCAGTACTGATATCATTTCACACGTGAAGCCAAGCAGAACGTTTTGCATAAAAATCAACAACATATTGTTGAAAGTGACGACATAGAAATTAAGATTCCCGTTTATATGGAAAATGACAATATAGAGAAAAGGCTACTTTACCTGTCACCTCGTACCCTCTGCGAACTAATTGCAAAATACGTGTCACAATTCAGAGAAGTCCTATTGTATCGATTTTGTTGGCTATTTTCGACAAATAATATCCGTCTTTCAATGTTCGTTTCTCTTAGTCTTAAATTTACCGAAAATAGCCAACACAATCGATACAATCGAACTTCGCGGCAATTAAAACATAGTAACATAACAATTCAGAGAAGTAGAATCCGTTACGACTGATACTTGGGAACACTTCGTCACGGGTATTGTGATGACTTGGTGAGGACGCTGGATGAAAGACCTATTTCCTCCCACTTGACTATACAGTTCAAAACATAAAAAGGCCACGCTATGTACGGATGTACCTCATTAGGTATAAATGGGTTAAGCCTAAGGCCGTTTGTCATACGTACGTTAGACATAAAGACATTAGGCATAATGGGCGTTAGGCATAAATCAACACATTAATGTATCAATAAAGGTAACTCATTCTTGGGGCAGCGATGGGCTTGGGTTGCAGAGTGTGAATGTTTATCCTTTTTGATATTGTAGAAATATGCTGTAAGATGAACAAACTCGATCAACATTTTATCTTGCTGTATAAACTTGAAGAACTTTTTGCGCAAATAAAACACGCGAACGCTTAGCATGGGGAAACTTGTTTATATTTATGTATAGAGCATTCACATATACTTTGATTATGACTTACATACATGCTTGTTACAAATGTCCAATAGGAGAATATTTGCCCTGCAGAACAGCTCATGAAATGAAGAATGATAAATTTTATTATTAGTCATTTAACGAATATGGTTGCTCCAATGATTTCCTCCCATATTACTCAGTCTAATAATGCTATTCTTTTTGCTTTAAAAATTGTCTGATGCTACCAACGCAAACTGTCTGATACGAGAGAGAGAGAGAGAGAGAGAGAGAGAGAGAGAGAGAGAGAGAGAGAGAGAATTCGATGTACTGTGATGAGTTACCTAAACGAACAGGGTGTCGTTACGAACGTAATATCCGTAGCCCAATACATAACTTGTCCAAAATACTACAACTGTATATAAGTTCCGAAAATTAATGTGTATCGTCGAACCAGCTTAAGGCTGAGGCATCTAAAATAAAAGCATAAAACAATACTGTTACAATTGTAACTGTAATGCATCCCATAGGCTTGTAACGTGTGTTTAATCCAAATCTTTCACTAAAATGAAGCTTATATCAGCCCTACCTATGCCATAACACGCAAAATAAAAAATCTACATATGTAAGGGTTTGGGTTTAGACCGAAGCAAAGGGTTCTTGAAGGAGCGAACCCCATAATAGGCCCCTGTTGGAGACTTCACCATCAATCTCTACTTCCCGGGCGGGTACATAGACAAGATACTTCTTCGTACACGGCCAAGTGGTATTTAGTTAAACCACGCATATATCAATGATGTTAAATGGTTTATCTTTGCCCTCATTCAAGCTTGTTATGAATATATACCAAATTCGTTACTGATACTTTTTGCATTTATTAGGAAACTAGCAGTTGGGAAATTGGGTTCTGAGATGACTATGACTTTAATTGGTTTATTTTTCGATAAAAATACTCTGAAAAAAAAATCAGTTTGGACAAGAAAAAGTTTTTTTCAAATAACTTGTTCTCCTAGTGCCCAGTTTGAATTTTTGACGGTAGGTAGGGAACATATTTAACTATTTTGAAACAAAATTTCATCCAAATCAAAGATGGTTTTTTCGTAAATCCACTTTAAATTTTTAAAATCGATTTTTTCCAGTGTAGGTGTTGATGAAGAATTTTTTTAATATTTTTATTCAAACTTTAACTTATTTTGTGAAAAAACGCTCCTACAACATTTTTTATAGGATTTGTCATTTTTAAACTATAGCCATTTAAAACAAAATTGGTAAAAAAAGTTTGACCCTTTTCAGAAGACAGTCTAGATCATTTTTGGAAAAACAAAGTGTGCAAAGTGGCTCTTTGTGACAAAGTTCTAATGTACAGATAGTTTCATAAAAATCTGAGAGGGTACTGCCAAAATTTGTTCGAGTTGGTGCGAAATTCGTCTATAAATTGAGGTTTTTGGTCTTCAGTAAAGATGATCGTAAAAACAAGTCCTTTAACATTTCTGACGACTTCATCTTGTTCTTATACTTAAAAAAAAACTGTAGCAAATATCTCACTTCAATTGGCCTATATGAAACTTTATATCTAACATGATAATGATCTGAGTTGATCCAAAAAAGTTTTATTGAAGTGACACTGTACTGCCCTTGTATGCAATAGTGACGCAAACGCGACTGAGAATATTTTTCAGGAAACCGGTTTTTGTCTTGCATGATGAAAGCAAAAGCATGCCTTTGTATCTTTGGTTTTCAAGTTTTAAAAAGTTATTTTATTTAGGGGGACCCGGGGCTATTAAGACCATAGGGATAATTCGGACCCTCTCGATTTCTCAGAAAATCGTAGGACTTTCTGACTGTCGTACATATTTGTGGAACCGCTATTCTAAAACATTAATTTTGACAGCTGAATTCAATTCTATAGAATATTAGAATATTCTATAGAATTGGATTCAGATATTTTCAAGACGCTCTCTACCTTTGTGCGAAATGGACATACGGGGCTATTCGGACCCCCTATTTCATCAACTACCGTTCAGCGGTTTGCGGCTACGCACACGATTGCACAAGCCACACAGTGGGACGGAATAAAAAAGCCGGACATTGATATTCGCAACGAAACTATTGGTTATGGCATTTTGATGTCTTCGGAAAGGTTTCTTTATTTTTTGAGTAGTTTAATATAATGATGGCAAATTTTGATATAATACACGCCAACTACGTTAAATGCGTGGTTGAGTATTTAAGGTAAACAGACTACAAAAAATGAACAAAGTAAGTTTTCGATATTTTCTTCAAATTGGTATAAATAGGATATTAATATATTATTATATTCGATCATGAAAATATCACTATTGTGTAGTCTAAGAGTTAACATTTATGAATTGTATGCGTTTCTTTCTATCTTTGCGATGTATAAATTGTAAATTGTGGATCAAGCCTCACTTCTCGACCTAGGAGAGTTGAAACACCTTGTTTCAACTCTCCTCGATGAAGAACTTCTGGTCTTAAGGTAATGTTATAATCACATTAACGTTCCGGAACTAATAATTATTATTAAGATTCTTCTTTTCTGAATTGACAGCTTTCTCAGTTTATAGCCGCGTAATATGCATTTGTTCTAATTGTGTACTCCAATCAGCTTCCGAAGCTTGGGGCGAAGTGACCATAATCCAAAATGTACCAAATACTACCGATAAGGGTACCAAATTACCTGTTTTCATTAACCCGTATCATTTGTAGTCATTAATAGTATTACTGGTCATATCAACCATTTTATTAAATGTAGAATGTTCTAGGGGAAGTGGTTGGAGAATAATGCATAAATGAAAAATTGGTGTCAAATTTCTTAATTTTACAGTTATAGTTAATTAGTGGTTAGGTAAAGTATCTTACTGTTATTACTGTTGGGATTAGTGCAGAAATTCCTGCATTTGCAACTAAAATCTAACATTAATTGTCAAAACAAGTGTCAGTTTATATATCGATATACACTGTGAAAAATAATGATAAGAATACATGCCATTTCAAGGAATTATCGTAGTGTGAACGAATATAAATGACACAATTGTAGCATTTAATGTTTTAGAAAACGCTTTGATATTATTTAAAGTAATTGTTTACTTGATTCAACTCACATTCATTGCTGTTTCAACTTACCTCGGCATGAGGAGAGTTGAAACAAAGAGAACACTGTTACAAAAATCAATATATTGATGCTTTGCTATTGATTTGTATCAGTTATTCTGATATAATTTGATAAAGCATAAATAGATGTAAGAAATTTTAAAATAAGCATTCATCGAATGACAGTTTTTGTCGATTTATCTAACAAAAACAAAAAATTGTTTCAACCCTCCTCGGTCTCCCCTACAAGTCGGAATACTTCAAAAGTTTTTTTTATTGTAACTTTTTTATATGATTTTTTACAGTTTTTCGATGTTCTAGAAAGTTGTAGATGCTTTCAAAACACACCTTTTTGCGGAATAGACCAACTCGCTACCTCTTCGTTTTTAGGATGTATGCCTGTTTTTTTATTTTTTTTGCTAACTTTAAGGGGCTATGATTTGTAGAGTAGCAGGTAGTAGCAGCTAAATTTATTTTTTTGCTGTTCAACAAGAAATACCCTATTGATATATATACAAATCACAGGGGGCTCTAATGGGATCCTTGGAATAATGTGGGGTAAAATAGACTAGCGTTTCAATCAATTATTTGTATTATGAAGCATGAAAAATAAACTATTATGCGAAATTAATAAACATTAGAAATATTATAGTTCATTCCATATATTCCGTCATTCAAAGTTAATTTTTATTGTTATTAACATGCTCATAAGTCATCAGTGTCCTGCCAAATCTTCTTCGTCATTGGATGAACAAGGTATTAATATAACCGAGTATTCTAAGCAACGAAATACCTTGTTCATCCAATGACAAAGTTACAATAAAAATCACTTTTTAAGGGGGTATTTCGACCTGTACTTCAATTTCACCCAATAATTTTTTTCGCTTAACAAATAGCCATTTCGCTACTTCAACAAAGTTTCATAAAATCATTACGTTTACAAACTTTCCATACATGACTATCAATTTTGGCAACAACTCGCAAAGTTATTTTTTTATCTGCGTATATACCCCTAAAATCAAAATTTTCCAACATTATATTAAACTACTCAAAAAATAAAGAAACCTTTCCGAAGACATCAAAGTGCCATAACCAATAGTTTCGTCGCAAATATCAATGTCCGGCTTTTTTGATTCCGTCCCACTGTGCGCCACAGCAAATAAAATACATGATGCGCCAATCGACAGCTGTGACTAACCGGATTAAGTCTTTGTAACGATTTTTTGGTTTTTAAGGAGTTTCTCCAATAAATATTTCACAGGTAAACATAATTCCTTTGTAAAAAAAATAAAAAATTGACGGTCTGTATTGCCCCGTAGGGAGGTCTGAATTACCCCTACATTTTTAAAGGATTGAAAAACGTAGAGTTTTGCAAATCGTGTCCTATCGCCGCAAGTGATTTGATTAGTTAGATCCGAATAGCCCCGGGCTCCGCTATTTTTATTTAAATCGCTTACCCTGAAAGATGCGGATTTCCCTAGCGATCTTATAAATAGGAAAAAGTGAAACTCGACCAAAGTAGCGTTTCCCGATCAGAATGAAATAACAAGATTACAACAGAACACAATTTTTGTAATATATTGTGTTATAAATTAGGTGTCGTTAGTAGTTAAAATAACAGAAATTTATAACAAGTAATAATGCGAGATATAGTTTTGAAATATTTCTGTTATGTGTTTCTGATCGGGGTACGTCACTTTTGTATCCAAGGGCAGTGTAGTGGCAGCTTTACGAGCTTTAATGGATGCTAGAATACGTTTTTCCCGGTACTTTCGCTTATACAGAAAAGCTTGGTTTTGAGTCCAATGCTGCCAATTTCTTACCAAATCATTAATTTCCGAATTTATCGGCGGAAAAAAACTTAAAATTGTTGAGGGCCTTTGCAAGATAAAACGTTTGTCCAGGAACTTTTCGTCATATTTCGAATTGACCTCGTCCGGTTTTCGACGAGAAAGATCCTGTACACTATTTTTATCTCTTCTCCCACCTAGCACAAATTTATAAACATTGCGCATATTGAGATGCACTTTCACCACTGAAACACGTGTATTTTCTAAACAATTAATTGTCGAAACTTTTCAAATCTAATCACTAGAAAGCATTTTCCCACTTGATAGTGCGAAAGTGTTAAGAAAGAAGGAACAAAGGTACCAATCTAGTAGAACCTTTAAAAAACCCATCAATACGGCAAACTCGTAGGGATATATGTTCAGGAAACATTATTTCTAGAGCGTTTTTTCAAAACGACATATCTACAATGAGTTACTCTCTTTGTTTACTTTCTCTTTCGATTTTTACGGCGTCCCTATTACACTTTTCCCTTATTTTACAGTACAGATCGAAAGACGGTGGTTTTACCTAGCATATTATGCAAAGAGTTGAGGGATAAATGTTAAAGCGACCGAATTATTAACAGAAGAGAAAGTAAACAAAGAGAGTAACTCATTGCAGATATGTCTTTTTGAAAAAACGCTCAAGATTTTAGTTTTAAAGTAAGTATCCGCACTTTACTGCTTCTGTGACTCACATAAAAAACATTCTAACTGTTAAGCGATTTTTACGCAACACTTAGTATACTACCTATGATCGCATATCAGTCCCATAAAGATAGGAAATCCCATAGAAAACGGAACAATTATGCGATCATGGGTAGTATATACATGTAAACTCAAATGAAAATACAATGTGATTTTACTAAAATCTACATAATAAATAAGGGGTCTGGATTCTGAGTGAAGTCTACCGCGCTGGGTTAGGAATCCGTGTCAATTCATCGGTGCAAAATGTTCATTGATTACATTGAAGTTTTCGTGCAGTAAGATAGATCAATTATCATTTTAGTCTAGTTATAAGTCTAGTTCTAGCTCTAGGGCCTAACTGAAAAATGTAAACAATTCGAATTTTTGTTTGTAATTCAAAACTAAACCATTCTAGCCAAACATAACGCAACAATTGATTATTGCGAGTTTTAATATCTATTTTATTACAATTTTTAAAAGAGCTTTATTGATTGTTATATTATAATTATAAAAAGGCTTTATATACACTAATTAAATAATTTTAACTGATTTAAAACAGTTGAACTAGCAATAAACTGATTATAAAGGAATTTAATATTATAACTCCTCGTTGAATTAATCGAAAGTCTATTTTTCCATAATTTCCATGCAGGACCAATACAATTTTCTATTGTCAAAAAGGCCAAGTATTTGCTCGTATGAGTTATACAAGTAGAAATAATATGCGTAAACAAAAGGAAAAAAATGTACTACTTTTTTAACTTTAAATGAAGTTCGTTTACAATTTTCTCAGTGTTTACATTGTGCAGTTAGTCCCATTTAAAATGTTTGACGATGTGAATGCAGCCCCAGTCTGAACCAGGGAAGTTGAACTACACACCTAGAAAAAATAGTGTAAATTTACGTCTCCTGACCCTGACATATACGAGCATAAAAAATGATTTAGTTTTACGTTTGATTTTAATTTTACATGACGTTGAATTTCGTAAATCATGTACTTTTACTCCTCATACAGCGTTTGTTCTGAATGGTAGGAAGTGTAATTTTATGTCATTGCGCATGTAATGTATATGTTTCATGTAAAATTAAACGGAACACGGTAATGTTCTGTCATTTCGTAAATTACGGTTTGTTGAATTGTGTCATGTTTGCGTCAACGATAAAATTCAGATTTTTTTGGTGTGTAGTCGCAAAGGTTTTTGTGATGTCAGGAATGCTTGGGAAAATTCACATTTACTTTCCTCTCATTTGTTTTGTTCCCAAAACAACTGCAGAATTGTATTTATGCACAGAATTATCAACAGAAATCGGTTTCTTTTTAATTTAGCTACACATGTAGGTAAACAAAAAACGTCGCCTGATGGACAGCGAAAGGCAATTGTTGTAATTATTTTTATACAGCCAGTATTTGGGCATACGACATGCAGTTTGGACTCAAGGTCCAAACCGATGTACATTGCTAATAGCATCAGTACCGTCTTTACGCATGGGCACACTGGGCCCAGGCCAGGGGCCCTGGGATTTCTGGGGCCCGCGATGAGGATAGGCGTATAAAATCATGCAGAATGTCTGCACTAATGGCGACATGAAAACTTTAAAGGAAAAGAGCGGCCCAATCTATGTTCCAAAAAATATTTCGATTAGCATTCTTGGTTTAATATACTGATCACCAGCAGAATATTCTTCAGCTGCTGATTTCAGTTTCGGTTAAAACAGATTAATGTCAAACGCAAAGATAATCTATGAGTCACGGCGACATATACTCGACCAACGAAAGAATCGTTATTCCTTATCCTACAGCAAGAACCGCGAGGCTTGAAAAAGAATCATCCTGATTCTAAATCATCTGAAGGGATTCGCCAACACAGTATGAATTGATTTCAAAGCTATCTTCTCGCGCAGTGGAATGTTTATTGAAATATAACCTTTCTGAAGCCATAATATATCCAGTTTCATCACATCAGGAACGTGGTACTCCTCACGTTTAATACGTTGAGAACCCCGCAGTTTAAAAATAGAGATCAATAAAAATTGATAGATTCATTTAAAGACATCTTCGTGTTGAAATCGTAACCAATGCATACTTTTAACAGTTGGCATACCGTTACTTGGTTTTCGTAGATTGTCATAGTGTTATATTAGCCCCATTATAATACATGGTCAAACGAAACAGACAAACGAATCCTCGGTACATGCGCACGCAAGTAAAACGCATCAATCTGAGTGGTATTGATGTAGTTTATATCACGTGCACTTCTAGTATATCAGATACATTTTAGTTTTACAACAAAAAATTGTCCACGAAATTATTGCACTGCGTAGAAACCGTGGCCAAAAATTAATTCGATATCCGATATAGTAAAAAGATTCATTTTGAGATATGTAATATTCAAAAACAGTTTTGAATGGTAGTCATTCACTAGTATCTGTAACTTCTCTCCCAGCTAGCTTTTACCTTAATTATATTTTCATTTCATTCATCTTTCGATTTACTGAAGTTCCGGGCAGTTTGGTGCATTGCAGCATTTGGGCACAAAATATATTTTGATGACTCTATACAATTCTAGCATTGACTTTGCATAACGGCACGACGTCAAATCAGGCCAAAACACTGGAGAACCACAGCCTTGTCTAAAAGAGGTAGTCGACGTTTGTGAAGGCACTCTTTGTGGTATGTGCCCTGGTTCATGATCCCGGTTGTGACATAAAACTAACCTCGTTTGCCGCAACTGCCATTTGCTTGCCAGACCAAAAAATCCTGAACAATATTGAATTGTACTGTATCTCTGGCGGTAAATATCAGTCACACTCGAAACTGGCGTTCACTGTCCCGAGTCGTTTCTAATGTAGTACTACGATATGAATGTAAACAGTGAGCGGCCCTCGAATTACTGGTCCGCTCAGCATAGGTAAAAGGTTCTGTAATTTCTCCCGAAATGTGAATGAGAGTGAGTGGTTGGTTGGAGTTCCATCGAATGAACTGTAAGATGAGTCGTTGAGCACCCACCGGATCCAGTCGTGGTTGGAGCCGAGCTACTTTTGGCGGGTGGTCGCTCCACTTTTGAGATAACCCTGTCTGCGACCTTTAACCACAGAATAAGCTATAGTGGAGGGGAAAATATTTGTCTCTGGGTGTTGAAAGCCATTTGGCAGGACCCGCCTCTATGCCTCTACAGGTAATTTATTGCGTAGTGTAAGCCTACTTTGCTGGGCTCGGAAGATTAAATTTTATCATGTAGGAAAGGATAAAATAATTTACTAAATGATGGTTCAGGAGATGATAAATATTATGGGATAAGTTTAAGGTTTTTAGCTTACGCGGTATTAAAACTAATTACCCAGTTAATAAACCTATATTGGAATGCTCGAGCTGTGGTAAAACTGCCATTCTACGAGATTTTGTTTCTGGTGTTCAAAAAGAAGCGTAGGTGAAGAATGTTGGAGAATAATTTAGATTTGGCTTACACAACCATTAGAAACATTGACTGAGAACTTCTTAATGAGACATTTAACACGTGCAACATCAAACAAATGACTCACTACCCCTAGCCGACCCACTGCGCAGGGTGAGAAAGCTTCCGAAGACTTTCTCCCCTGTCGAGCTAAGATCAGCCACTACTACTGCTGACTGCAGCAGGCGATGCCTATTGGAAGCTGCCAGTCGTTGACGTCGTCGTACCCGCCATTGCTCATTAGCACCGGTATCACCCGCTGTGGCCAAGACGTTCCGTCGCACTGGTCGCCTGGGTTCTGATTTGGGCAGTTGGTGCGAACGCACGTCCCATCAGCATCACCGTGAGAAAAAAAACGCACAAAGAGAAAAAGTGTCAATTAACAGAACTGAAGGTGAAAATAAAGATGAAATGAAATTCAACTTCTACCGATGGTTGGAGGACGGTTGGAGAGCGTGACAACAGGTTTACGCGTGATGATCGTGGAGGGTCTCAAGCTTAACTCAAGCGTGGCTCTACTCGTGACGTACTAAGCGACGATGCGTGTCAGGAGTGAGTTAGTTGTTATCCTAAACAGTAAGAAAAACAAACAATTGGACATCCTCTATCCGTCGGTGAAGGTCATGGACTCCGGGGAGGACGTTCCGAGCGAATACGTTGAACGGTTTGCTTTTCTACGGCAGCGTGTTTGTAACCGAAAAGCTGCTTATGCTGATTTCATTTTTTGTTCCGATTAAGAGTAGTTTTGGTCCAATGCTTCATTATTCATGAAAATGGCGGTTTCGAGCGAACGGACCATGACCCAGATCGAAAACAGAAATCAGTGTAAAATGAGGTGTTGAACACTAAAAATAGAATCGTTTATATCTAAGTTCAGCAAATGGTTAGATTATTGTTTTAGGTACACAACAATCCTTAATCCTGCCCTGAAGCCTAGTCCGTACACGGAAAGATGATCTATAAAAAATCAATGGTTTGTTAAAATTTGATTTTGCCAGATCGATGCCCTTAATAAATAAAAAATCGATGTTGTCAAACAATCCTAAAAGATCCGACGAAAATATACACGAAATATTTTTGTTCGACGAACGAAAACTGAAATCGTTTGACTAATGATATATTCGCGCTAAATACAAACATTTAGTACAATAACGAAGCATTTCGTTTCAATAACAAAAATTAGTTTTCGACGATAAATTTCGTGCACCGTACACTAAATATTTAAGATTCCGAAAATTTTCGTTCTTCAAGTCGAATTTTTTTCAGCTCGTGAAATGAAAGAAACCAACTATTTATAATGCACGAAAAGAATTCGTGCATTGTATAATCATTTTCGTTCCTTTTATGAATTTATTTTATCAGTGTGGTGTAGTTGGTAAATCGGTTGCCTTGTACGCAGCTCACCGAGTCTGATTCTCAACATGGGTAAGAGATTTTTCTAACCAGAAAAAAGGTTGAAATCTTTCTCGCTGAAATAAAAAACATTGAGTGTGGATGGGAATGTACCCTCATCGCTACATTATTTTGACATAAAGCATGACATTTTAATTGTTAGCCATACGAGAATTACATCAAATTGAGATTTTTTTATTTCGCTATCTTATTACGGTTTAAGATAATTTGTATGTTAATAGTGCCTCGGAATTCGAGCCAAATAGTTTAATGAGTGCGAAGAAAAGTGAAAGTGAAAGTTTGGGATGCTCTGGACTTATCTGTTCAGGGTTGCATGTTTACGATTAGATGAATCTATGTGTTTTTACTACCACTTACGTTGGAAAATTTCATTAAACAACATAGCACCTTTTTAGGGCGTACTTCCATGTTTGCTGTTGAACACCACGTTACGCTTTATATTGGGCATGAATATTCCATCGAATAAGCAGCGAAACGACCCTTCGGAAGGAAGCGGACAGAACCAGTTCCAAGCGAACTCAATTCATAGCTGAATGACCATTGAAATGCGCTCCACACGGATGCACTGAGACCAACGGTCTGTTTGGTTAATTGTAAGTTATAGTACATGCTGCCACCACCGGCACTCTTGTTCCTACAAGCAGACTAGAAACATAGAAAAGAGGGAAAAAAGGCAACGACACGTGTAACAGCAACCTAATGAATGGCACGGTATTTCACGCACTGTTGGTGCAAACAGCAAAACGCATGAAATTGTAGTTGTTTCCGAATTGTATATCTACGAGTTGGAAGCCAATAGGTACAGTTGGTTGGAGTGAGGTTATTTAAACATCTAACACAATCATAGGTTTTCACTAATTTCAAATTATATCAACTAGCCGAAAAATGGATCACTTCGTTAACTGTCCGCCATTTGTTACCAAAGTTTATATAAAATGAGCCCGCCATTCGGGCTATGATGAGGGCAGTTGGTTTTGATAAAGAGTTCGAGAAGGTCCAGGTTGGGTCCTTTTTCATAAACTTAAACCCGATAATCACTAACACAAAGTTAAATTTAATTATATACTCGCAAAATTTCCTCAATGCGTAATACATAGACTGCAGACACTGCTGCAAATCATTGGTTCTAATCCTGAGATCAGTACATTGTAGAGTTCATTTTCTATCTGCGAGATGTTAACTCTGAACGCACAAGGCTTAGATACAAAATTTGTTATCAAGAATGCTTATAACGATCGCACCGGTTGCGTACAGGACAATAAAAGCCTTGTCAGAGAGTCATTATTTCTGTTACTGCTGTGAGAATTGAATGCAGCGACGTACGTGAAAATCAAAAGCAATCTGTACTTCAACTCTAAATCAATCTAATTGCGAAGTTGAATCGTTCGATGTGAAAATGGCGGTTGAATCAATAGAAGTATACAGTTTCATCATACAAGGAATGTGGTATTAATCAGTAACGTAGTAACGTGACGTTATAAATAACTTAAAAAAATAAAAAAATTGCCTTAAAACATGTCGCTGGGTATGAAAACGTCATAAATCCTCATGTATATGAACACCACTGGTGTGCGTAGCCAGAAATTGAGGGGGGGGGGGTGTTTGGTATAATTTGTCGAATTTCTCAGATTAGGCTCAAACATCCTACAAATTCGAATAGTAAATACAGAATTGCTCTTTAAAATAAATGGGTTAAGTAGTTTTTAAATGGCACACCGCAAACCGTATTTTTTTCCAGAAACGTTCTACAAAAATCTACGTGATCGAGTCGCTTGTCGATTATTTTTCATAGAAAAATTACAGGAAGTTATTAAAATGATACATGTACAAAAGTTTTGACCAATTCTCTTCACCCAAATTTCTAAAAAATCACAAAAAAGTGTTTTTTTACACTGGAGCCCTTACCCCTCCTTTAATCGTCGATTTATTTTGCGGTCTTCGAGACTTCAGATAATCATAAAGCTCATAGAATTCATATCCACAATATACAAAATGTTGCACTGACAGGATTCAACGGTACAATATCTACAGACACCTTGTTTTATTTCGATTATAGAAGTTTTAACCATAGGATTCGCCTCTTTTTCGGTTTAGCAAAAGCTCTTAAAAAATCAGTAACCCTATGTGCTGTGTTGGAACTCGCACCCAAGCCTTGTACGAAGAGGCAATTGATTTACCAACTGCGCTATGTCCACCTCTTAACAGAAACCTTTGTTATAATTTCCAACATAAAATGTTGTAATGATGTTAGCGTTGCGTTGCGTTAGCACGGTATACTTCGTAGATTGCAGACTGACGACTCTCATTTCCACCCAGACTACTTGAGAAGCAAAGTTTAGGAATAATAATAGATCCAGTCCAAGCGAGAATTTCCCCTGAGAACCTTCACTGCGGGCCACGACCATCTTTACCGTAATTTGGGATACGAGAAAGGAAGTGTTGATGTGGTACTTACTTAACGGAAGGCCACGACTTAGTGACATTCCCTAATGTACCACGGATTGGGTAGTGGATGTGTTGTTAGCAGTGGCGGATCCAGGGGAGGGTCTTGGGGGTCCGGACCCCCCCCCCCGAAATTTTTTAACTTCTTGAGAAATTTTAAAATAGTTTCTATTTTAAATTCGTTCTAAACTCAAAATCATTCCAAACCAAATCCGATCACCAAAACTGATTTTAATTAAATGAGGCTATTACATATCACGTATTGTACAATGAACATTTCAAAATCGAAATTTCGGACCCCCTCCGAAATTTTTTTCTGGATCCGCTCCTGGTTGTTAGTCAGGATTCGCCTCAAGCAAGCGATGTGACTGAGAATATATTTTCGTGCAGAAAAAGTTTGAATAGTTTATTGACTGTAGGATACTTAAATGTTCTAGATGTGAAGGCGTTTAAACCCTGGGTAACCGGTTATCGAGAGTTGTTTCACATATTAACTTGAATTCCGGACAGCCGGCTGTCGTGAGTGTTGTCGACAATATAAAATGGACCATAAACAATGAGTTTAAAAGTGGTATTGTGGACAATTAATAAATTACGACGGCGCCAGTGGTCGAGTGGTAAGTGCGACCGCCGGCGCCGTCGTAATGTATTACTTTTCGACGTTGAGATTTTTCTGAGGTGAAAAAAGTCTGAGGTCATGGCTTCTTTCGGAAGGGAAGTAAAGCCGTTGGTCCCCTGTCCATGAGTTTGATTGGTCGATATTTAGTTACTAACAAATATCCTCCTACCGTGATACTTGTGGAGTGCGCTGATTCCCTGTGCAACTTCAGCTAGTCAAGACTGATAACGGAGTAGTAGCCATGGGTGGTCGCACAAAGGTTGCTTTTGAATTGTTCTTGCGGATTGTCAATTCTCAGACAAGACCATGCGTATTCCCCACGCGCATTAAAGACCCAGTGGATTCGTTGCCTAGTTGGTCAAATAAACACCAAACAAACAAATAAATTAGTTTCATCAGTCTAAAGAAATGTCAGCTCGATTGGTATCAACCGACGTATACATGTTCGCATACAATGCCATCAAATAAAAGAACATTTAAAGTTACATACGGGACTCGAACCCAGGTGCGCTACGTACAAGGCAATCGATTTACCAACTACGCTACGCCCACCCCAGACAAAATATGTGTAATTCAGAATATAACGACATGAAGACTGCTTAATTATTTGCATTAAAAAAAGATCGGAAAAAATTGTTGCATAACCAAAGCGGTTCATTTTCAATGATAGCACTGCATATGAATCACTTTACAAAAATAGGTGATAAAGGACGCGGATGAAAATAGCTGACAACCGCCGAACCCTTATTGTATCTGAAATGTTGCAATGATGTTAGAGTCAAAAACTAAGTGAACATTGAAGATAATGCATATCTGTCTTTAGAAACACCCGAAGTTTCCTTCTTCAAGATGTGATGGAGGATTTTATCAAAGGCATTCTCAACGAAGCCACGTAGTAAGAATGCTGTTGGAACACACCGTTTCTTCTTTTGTGATCCTTAATCTGGATCTACCTATTCTCAGACCGCGCTGAGTACTTATGACAATCAGTCTCCCACGTGTCAATACTGTAATAAATCTGCACTTTACGAAAAATTCTACGCGGTGGTACCGACAACCTGCTAAATCAGCGATATCATGATTCAGCGCTTTAACATGCGGTCGGAGTTTTTAGAATAAATTCGAGTGAATGCCATTTGAAAACAAAACGTTGATTGGAAATTTCTGGTACTTCGTTTTATTCATAAACTGTCGCAAAATACATTCACAGCGTCCCAAATGGACCGTGATCTTTGATTTTACTTAGTGTGCGATGAATATATCCTATTAAATTCTGGACAGTTATTAAGTCGATTTCTTGCAATCTTCGCTGGAATTGATAAATCAATTGCTGCTCAATTGGTGCTTTCCAACCTTTGCTGTACATCATACGTTTGATAACAGTTCAAACATTTTCCATTCTACGTGATTTTGACACGTTAGGAAGGCGTTCTGCGGCAAACAAAGCGAACGGCGACTATAGAGAATTTGATGACGCAGCCACGAAAAGCCCGGCAATTCAGATTCAGTCAGAATATCGATCGGAACACCCTTAACGATGAGGTAACCATGTAGCGAATGCCGAATAAAATAATAAAAACCCGCAACAATCTATTTGTAACATTTTGAGCTTCTGTTTCAATAGGTTTCGCAGTCGGGTCTCAGCGAACAGGACAATGGCACGGATAGCACAACATTCTTACTGATATTGAGATTCTTTGCGGGATGGGTATTTAACATACGATTTCTGGCTACCAGCGCCTTAACCTCTGCACCGACACACGCTGGTGTGTAAAATTTAATAGATTTAGATTTAAACGTCTCAATTTTTTCGGCTAATGAGGATTTTTGCCGTAACCAACGTTCGTAATGAAATCGGTACTGCATTTATTACATGGTGAAACTGGATACAGATAACCACCGAACAAAGCCATATTTTTCCTCTAAAGAAATATTCCACTTAGCGGATAGAAAAACACGCTGAATCACCCAATATCAACTACAACTGTGCCACCAACTCTATGTGCACTTATTCAAAAAATAAATTCTGCATCGAACTCTTAAAGAGTTCAGCTTATATAGAAAGTGTGTTCCTATTGATAATATTTCTAAACAAAAAGTTTCAAATTGATCTGGTGCTGTAAGAAAATTCTTACAAATAAAGGGTTTTGAGTAGACTGAGGATCGTATGTTCCCGAATTCCGAAAATCCTTATGATGTGAAAATAAAAGGGTTTCAAAATGTTTATTAGTCTATGTAATACAAATAAATGTTACAATATTTAATTTCATTTCACCACTATTACAATTTTTCCGTTTTAAATTATTTTGTTTTTGAGAGGTTTTAACAGTTTTTTGAGTGGAGATATATTTACCTGTCATAAATTCAATTCGTTTCCCAAATTTACGTTGTATAAAACCATCTTTGCGCGGCAAAAGCACAAAACTTATAACTTACGGAATTTGCGTTTCGACTTCGTCTCATCGGAATCCGAAATTTAGTCACCTATCGAATTTAAACATTTTTCTTCTTAATGGAGAAAAATTAGTTTTCACCCAAATTGTTCTCCAATAAGAAGAAAAACAGCATAGTGCATCTTGCATTGGCTGGCAAATCCAAACCAAATGTTTGAATTTCATTAGTTCTCATCAGCTGAAAATGAAAATACTTTGTACTTTAAATCTTTTATTTCCATTGGAAATGTGAGAAAATTTCCTATTAAACGCTTATATGTTTCACGTAATGAGCATAAGTAACTTTTCAGAAATGAAGCAGTTTTATCGAGTTTTTGTTCATTTCTCCAAAACCTAAAAAGTTAATATCATCATTTTAATGATTAAGAATATTTGTCTGAAAAAGCTTCATATTTTGTTCTTTGACGTGATACACTGATCTTTTCTTGTTTCTTGTTTTTGAACTTGGATATCCATGTTCTATTTATTCTTATACTAGCTCTAATTAGAAAAGTAAGCGAATTATCATATTTTGTTTTTGTTTTCAGTGGAATGCTAATAAAAAAAATGTACTAATGTGTTTTAGGTAAGTTGATTTAGTATTTCTTTAGCAGTAGATAGTTTAAAGTTAGTGTTATTATTATCGTTTTCGTTAATTTTCTTAAAAACAGTGAATAACAAACATCACCATTATTATCACCGGAATAATGCATTTCTGCAAGTTCTAAATGTAAACGGAAAGAAAATTGTTCCCAAAATCGTGAATAAAGTGTCATGAATTCTTGAACAATCACGTTTTTACGTTACGAAAACAGGACCATAATCAAAAATCAAGTTTTATAATTAAGTTCAATTTTCCTTCGGTAACGCCTGCATAACGCTTTTATTGGTGGCGATATTTATTTCTGTTTTGTGAATTTCTGTCACGGTTTCCGCCATATCATTATCAAATCGCTCTTCTGTACGTGAACTACTTCACAACTTGATGAAAGTTATTCATATAACCAAAGGTTGACTCGTGATTTTATTCGCAGATTAAGAAGCATTATTTAGAGCCCGACAATACGACGTGAACTGATTCATGATTCATTACGTCTAGTTACATGATCTTGTTTTCTATTTCACTATTTCACGAAACTCGAAACACTATTCATGATTTTTTTCAATCATTGCGAACTATTTCATGGTGCCTAATACATTAGTCAGGTTTCAATACCCGTGCTCGCGAAATAGTTTACATAGTTATAAAATATTATCCATGTATACGTGAACTAGCTCATGATTCCTAGCGAATTGGTCACGATTCACAATTTGTGCTCGTGAAAAAGTTCACAAAACCATAAATTATTATTCATGTATTCGTGAACTGGCTCATAATTCCCAGGATAATAGTCACAACTCACCATTCGGATTCGTGATATAATTTACAAAATCATGAAATAATATTCATCGAAACGTATTGTATTTGTATTAGGTCATTCGACCGTATCGAAACGTGAATTGGATCATGGTTTCTAGTATAGTAGTCACGCCAGACCATACGTACTCGTGGAAAAAAATTCAGTCATAAAATATGACTCATGGATTCGTGAACTGGTTCATGATTCTTAGTACATCATTCACGATTTGGAACATATCCAATTTCATGCAACTTATGAAATTTTTACGTGAAATATTTCACTAAATTTGGATTTTGTTCGTGAATTATCATATAGTTATGCCTGCCTGCTAGCGACTAGTAATAAATGCGAGTAACAGATAAGAAAACTACTAGGACCTCGTTCATCGTTATTCATTTGATAAGGTTCAATGTGGTGTCCTGACAGAAAACGAAAACTGCATTGAGCACCAATAATACATTACAGAGTCACAAATCGTGTTTGTGATTTAGTTAAAAAAAAACAAGATATCGCGAATCAGTCACATTTTTATGATACCGATCATATTGTCAAATTATTCTGAATAAAAAAACCGATCGCAATTAAAAAATAGCATATCACGATAAGGCGAAGAAACTTTACGATTATCATGACAAAATTGCTGATATCATGAATATGAGTCACATTACTCCACGTGTCAAATTCAAAAGTGAGCTCAAGACTAAAATATCACGAAAACGTGCATATAAATTACGAAAATCGTGACTGAGCTCCTGAAATTATAAATATAAGTCACACTACTCATGACTAAAATATCAAAAATCGTGACTAAAATTAGGAAATCGTGAAAACAAATTATTCTACATGGGACTAAAATAATACGATAACGTGAAAAGAAATTACGAAAGTCGTGACTAAGATCCTGAAATTATGATCATAAATCACACTACTCTACCAGAAAAATCCGATACGAAACTCGTGATAAAATAACACGATAAAGTGACTATAATTTACGAAAATCGTGACCAAAGTCCTGAAATCATGAACATAAACCGCGCAACTCTGCGAGAAAAATCCGATAGTAAACTCGTGAATAAAATATTACGATAACTTTATGAGAAATAACGGAAATCGCGATAAAGCTCCTGAAATTGTGAACATTGTTTAACTGTAGGGTGTTTTAGGTGCTATAGTTTATACAAACCAGTGTATCCTCAAATCGTAAACATGTCCAAGGAACAACCACAGTAACCCAACTAAACATAAGAATGTAACGCCATGTACATTTTTAGTGTGAACTAGTTTTTGGAAAACATAAATAGTTTCATGAATACGAGGCTTAGTATACATAATTTCAGGAACTTGGTCACGATTTTCATAAATCGTTCAGTTCAGGAAATCGTCATTTTTGTCTTTAATGAACGGATTTTTTTCCGTTACAGAATATTAAGAGGCAACAAATGAACAATCGCAATGATACATTTGGTTAACTGATAATTAGAACTCCTCTTAAAACACTAATTTTGAATTATTTTACTAATGAAACATCACTTAACCTGTTTAACCTAAAAGATGTTTGCACATACTTCGGTAGGAAAATTTTCTTAGCTTTTCTTTGAAACCTTGGGAATAAATATATAAAGCATATTATCTGGGCTAGTGTTTTTTAGCACTTAAAAGTCGATTACAAAAAAAATTACAATGAAATTATAAAGAAATGAGCAGATATAACAAAATGATGTTGAAGAACAAATTGTGAATCGTCTTGAAACTTAACTTTTGAATAATAGGTATTACTATGTTCATAAATCATTATTTTAAGAAACTTAACAGAAACCTTCATAAAATACACCAACTATTGAATACTTCGTCACTGAAAGGTTACTTCATTCCATTGATTGCAAGGTATGAGGACTGTGGAGTTTAGTGGAAAAATTTCTCAGCTTTCAAATGTAAATACACTCAGGTTTTTTAGGCGGATTTTTACGTGGATTTTGGCGGTTTTAATTTACGTAGATTTTGAAGTTTACGCGGATTTTGAAATATACGCGGATTTTTGAATTTACGCGGTATCCATTAACAAGGTTCCCATAAACGCAGATTCTTAAATTTACGCGGTCTTCATTTACGCAGATTTTGGAATTTATTTGATTACATTGATGTTAAAATTGCTGCCGAGTATGAGTTTTCATCAAAATATTGATCCGATGCACATTTTTTTTTTAAATTATTCAGTAAACATACAGCTATGTTTTTCCGTACAAGATTTTTTTTATTTTGAGAATTGTCAGAGACCAAAAATGCACAGTGTTTTAAAACGTCGTTTTCGTGCTCAAAATTAATAGCGTCTAAACCGTTGACTTTAGAGGTATAGTTTGTTCGGAGAAGTTGTTGTTCTTATGATTGCGCATCCACAGGAGTATACCGTTCAGTGATTAATTCACCTATAAGTGACATACGAAATTTATTTTCCGAACTAATTGAGATAGAGACTTTGTGTTTTCGACAAACTTGTAGAAAATGTTACTACAAAAGAAATTACTGAAGACACTATATATCTAGCTTCAATAGTTTACGAGTTGTGGAACATATTATATGGAAGACCCCTTAAAATTAGTTTTTTTGTGATAACTTTTTTAGACATTCTCGTATCTTCTTCAAATCTTCCACAAAGTTGTTTGCGGTATTGAAACACATATTTTTGCTTAACATAGTTACTTTCTATCTGTTGAATTTAAAAAGATATTCCAAATTTTACGATACTTTTGGGGTAACTTCCACCTTAAATAATTCGTTAAGGAGCAAAAAGGAGCAAACAACATCATAACATACTGAAAGTACTAGCTTTTTGCTTTCATATAATGGTACGATTGTTAGTCGGCGATTTTCCCCGAGTGTTATGTTCAATACAATATGCCATCGCAGTGGTATAAAATGAAATATTCAAGCGCACTGCGACAAACAGCTTCATGTTTATATGGTAAATTGCATAGAACACGGTTGCCTATAACATGCAATGCATATGGTTTGCCTTTCAAAAATCAAATTGCAGTTTTGGATGTGTTTAATAATGTCGATATTTGCATTATAAATTAGATAAATAAATTTATTTTTAGTAATCGTTTTCTACGTCATCTTCAAAGTTTCTTCTTCCGCTAGAAGAGCTTTGGCGTCTTCTAAAAATCGTTTTATACTTTTTTAGCTATCCCCGAGTCTCAGTCACGACAGAATCCACATTGTGAACAGGTGACGTTAATCAAGCTCCATTATAATTGTCACGAAAGACATTAATAAACCTTCTTATGGGATTTTCATATTTTTCCAAGCTTACCAGTATCCACTGATTGCTTAAATTTCACGTGACACACTTCTCGAACGCACGATATGCTACGTTTCGTATTTTGATCTTGATTGTGGTCAAAGTTCTCTTTTCCTTTTTTTGGACATCGATGAATATGTTTTATGCAATTTACCATGAAAAGATGAAGCTGCTTATTGCAGTGCGCTTGAATATTTCATTTTAAACCACTGTGATGGGATATTGTATTGAACATAACACTCGGGGAGAATCGCGTCGACTAACAATCGGGCCATTTTATTAAAGCAAAAAGCTAGCACTTTCAGTATGTTATGATGTTGTTTGCTCCTTTTTGCTAATTAACGAATTATTTAAGGATGAAGTTACCCCAAAAATATCATCAAATTTGGGATATCTTTTTAAATTCAACAGATAGGAAGTAACTATGTTAAGCAAAAATATGTGTTTCGATACCGCAAACAACTTTGTGGAAGATTGCAAGAAGATACGAGAATGTCTAAAAAAGTTATCATGAAAAAACTAATTTTAAGGGGTCTTCCAAATAATATGTCCCATAACTCGTAAACTATTGAAGCTAGATATATAGTGTCTCCAGCAATTTCTTTTGTAGTAACATTTTCTACAACTTTGTCGAAGACACAAAGTCTATCTTAATTAGTTCGGAAAATAAATTTCGTATGTCACTTATAGGTGAATTAATCACTGAACGGTGTACTCCTGTGGATGCGCAATCATAAGAACAACAACTTCTCCGAACAAACTATACCTCTAAAGGTAACGGTTTAGACGCTATTAATTTTGAGCACGAAAACGACGTTTTAAAACACTGTGAAATGGAACAAAATAAAATTTCGAATTTTTTTGTAATAATGGTTTTAACCTTTAACCTTAAGTTAGAAGAAAAATATTTAGAAAAAATTTCAACCCTATGTCCGGGGTTTACAAATCGAACCCAGGTGAGCTGCTTACAAGGCATTGGTAAATTTGTCATTGAAAAACACAACGATATGTTCATTGAACAATTAAAAAAATGTTGAAAACGGACCAATACTTTTAAAAAAAAAGTCTTGCTCGGCAGCAGTTTTAACATCAAAGCAATCAATGACGTTTCAAAATCGCCATTTTTTATCGTAAACAATAATAGCCAAAACATGTAGCTTAAAACTAGCTAGCTGTTATCCTCAATCATGCCTCGAGAGATTGTTAACCATGAGCAAAACACCCCCACAAATTCTATTATTCGCAAAATTAAAATTTTCATCATAAGACAAATAATTTCGCATTTCTTACATAGTATATACTTCATTCGAAAGCTAAGAGAAAAGCGTATATAAAATATACACTTTTTCCTTAGTTTTAGAATGAAGTTATTGAAGTTTTCATATCTGAGATAAATTTTTGTATTTTATTTATTTATTACTATGTTAGCGATTGAAAGCTTCTTACTTTTTACAAATGGAACGGAATCTCAGAACAAAAACTTCTCGATTGAAATATTTATTTAATTCATTCATTAGCGTCGAAAAAAAATTATTGCAATTTAGAATGTCCTATACAAAATTTTCATTAATCCGTATGTCTTTTTCGCACCACGTATTATTTAAACACAAAAAAAACATCATCTATAAATAATTTTTGTAAACATTATTCTCAATCCTCGATAAGAAAGTACAACACATTTTTGTACCAGTTTTTTTTCTTTTGAATGTTAATAAATTGGATACAATCAAAAGAGAACGTTATTTTTTTTACATTCCAATGAATTCGAACTTTCTGGGAGTGTCTAATCCCATTTGAAAGCAATGTAATCTATTAACGATGACCCGTGTTGTTTCTGTTTGTTGGTGTGTTCCCTGGTCCAACCTGCGGAGGCGGGTGTTCGCACATTTTTTCGTTGCGTGACTATGCTACCGGCACCAATCGTTCAATTACTGTATGACCACAGCGCAGCAGATACACGCAGTTTTCTCTGCGTTCATTCCATCGAAAGGAAAATTAAAAAGGGAGATCAGCAGAATCGAACAAATTGTCTAGCTATAACTGGTGGTCTTCTCTTGTGTTGGCGCTGTCCGAAGACGTTCGCATTGCGATTGGAATTTTGCGTGCTTCTGCTGACGATGTTTCCAACTGTTTTCACAGCCCATCAAGAAATGTGTTGCCAACATCGGTCGCACCGCTCTGAAATGGAAACGAAACGCGCAATAATGGCCGCTCCGGTTGGTAGACGGTTTGCCATTTACAAAAATGATTCACTTTCACGTGCAGTTTGCGTTTGGAGGTGTTACGAATTAGGCTAGTGTTGTCTCGGACAGCTAGGCGGCGCGGCGTGCGGTCCGAAGAACAGTCAACATAAATTTACACGTCCCGCACTCTCTTCGAATGTAGTGAAACGGTCTCAATCGACTCGCATGCAAAAGGTATCACACACCATAAACATACAACGCATCATTTGTCGTTTGCCACATGAAAGCGATAGGGTAAGAGTGTATGTAGCCGATAAACGACTACCTTTTCGATGTTCAGGAAAATCGAAAAATCTTGTGGTTGAGGATCGGGGAGGTTGTAAAACGGTAGCAGATACACTGTAACCAAACACAATGTGGTAGCGGATCGATTTCATAGGCGAATATGATAAGCCGGAACAATTTAATGACTGTTCGTGACTGTGAAGTATTTGCGAACGTCGAACGGGGAAACGAGTGACTTTAAGGTTCAAATTACCTTTTTTAAGCATGTGTTAGAATTGAACGCTTGGTAGTGTGCGTAGAAAAATTTGTGTTCAGCTTTGCCACCGGATTATCCATTTAAACCTTTTTAAAACTCTAAAAGAAGAATATCAGTCGATTTATTAGATCATCACGATTCAATTCATGCAAAATACCTGCTGGAAAAACCATCGGCTTAGCTAAATGGTGCTTTTGAAAAAGTGGCTGTGGTTTTTTCATTGCGCAGTTGTGTTGCGTACCCCAGCTCGGTGTGGTAGTGTGATAAAAAATCACAGCCACTTTTTCAAAAGCACCATCCAGCTAAGCCGATGGTTTTTCCAGCAGGTATTTTGCATGAATTGAATCGTGATGATCTAATAAATCGACTGATATTCTTCTTTTGGAGTTTTGAAAAGGTTTAAATGGATAATCTGGTGGCAAAGCTGAACACAATTTTTCTTACGCATACTACCAAGCCTTGAGGTAACTTGAGCCTTAATGTGGTTTATGTGGGCTTTGGTTGATTGAACAGTTGTTAGAAGACATAATGGGTCCTTTTTGAAAATCATTTTGGACTACTTTGACAAGATTAATGAAGTCACGACTCTAGTATTTGCGTCTGAAATGGCCTCAATATAGTTTGGATGACCCAATGAAAGTTGAATATATTGCGAAAACCATTTCCATCCCAATTAATTACTCCACCAACCAAGTCGTCTTCTTGACGTGGGCTGGGAAATATGTTGTATCATAGGAAGTTTATTGCAAAGCACTAATTGAATTCTCACATGAATCAAAAAATCGTAACAAAGTTTAGATGTGTTTTTCTCCAAAGCGAAACTGAATGGGAATAAGTATAAGTAAATCGTGATTCGTCGGTTTGCGAAGTTTTTTTTGTTTGGCGAATGGCAAGTGAGGGGTTTATGTTTAGTTTTCCTTATTCATGATTGTTATTTTTGCTTCTATTGCCGCTCACTCTATGGGTACCATTTATTTATAGTGCATTTTTCTCCGTTGCCAAAACACGTTTGTCCATGAAGTAATGCTCAAGCTTCTGACACTGAAGCTCTTCTGCGTGGTCATCGAACTTTTTAGTGCTTAAATGGTGGGCAATTTCTTCAAATGTTACCAAAACCATATTTGGAGTGGATTGCTTAATCGAATCGAACAATAATGCTGTTTGCTGTTCAGCGCAGCTCAGCGGTCAATAACGAACCCATTAATGTACTGCTGCACAGTTGAAGATCATAATATGAGACTTCGTGATGATGTTTTTGTTCTCATGGCATACTGAATCATAGTATTGCACCGAATTGGGAAGTGGATCACAATACATCAAGCAATTTTACCTCTGAAGCGAGGCGGATCTCTTACTAGCTTTTGACGCATAACTTTGCTCCATTTACAGTTGTACAAATCTGTTCAATCAGCTTTTGAATTTTGAATTTTATGTACTGAATTTATCTCATCAGTAACTAGCACCAACTTGGAGCCAGTTAGCTGATACATCTGAACTAGCATTAATTGGCACGGTTAGACACTAAATCTACACGCAAAACAAAAATCTTTTGCAATAATTGCAAGCGACAATTACTTGCAAATAATATTAGTATCTCTTGCAATTTTGCAGCGTGAGTTTTAATCTGGGTGTGTCCGTTACATTTTTCATTAGCCGTGAAATCGTCCATGTGTTTAGATACGACTTTTATTCACACATAACTAAGCGATAGTATGATCTGATGGATGAAGTATTGGTTAGTAATCTGTTCGTTCGAGCTCGTTTTTTCAATGCCCGCAGTCTTTTTTGTCAAACGCGTATAGATCATTATAATACATATATCGCTAATACATAAGCAAAATTCATTTTTTCTGTTTCATGCATTACATGCAAGGAAGCTTTTTTGCGTTTTTTGCACATTACCTGAGCTCTTGCAATTTGAGCTAACGATCCTTACATCCTGATCAAAATTATTTTAAATGTATTTCGCTTAACAAAATACTTATAAATTAATAACAATTGTATTGGAGCGTTCTGAAAGAAAAATTGTTCGAATCAGTCTACCCTAAAGTGATATTTTATTATGCTCGATTTTAGGCAAAATTAATGAATAATTAAAATTATAAAGATGGCTCTGAAATGAAATCTGTACAGATCAATCCACATAAACGATATGCGCTACTTGTAGTATTGCTCGCAAGATAGCTTCTACAAAAATAACAAAGCTGCAGAGGAGGAAGTTTTTGATTTGAGATATGTTCCTGAGTTAATTTGATTTCTTTGTAGATTGTTAGTGCTTCGGATTGAATTTTCTGACTTTCTTAATCAAACATGAGGCAGCATAATTCCTAAAAGTCCGTCATTGGAGTTCAATAATCCTTTCTGGGCAGCAGGACGATACAAATTGACCTTAAGGTTATCATCTATTTATTGTGTTGTGTTCGATGGTGCTTCGTTCCTCTCGCCATAAAAAAAAATCATCGAGCTAACAAATGTTCGTGATAGTCGACATAGTTGAAGATAATTGATTCATTTTATAGAAAGTTTAAAAAAGTAATATGACGAGATATGTAATATGTTCAAATTGTTAAAAAGATTAATATTTGTACGTATGCACTATGCGTAAAGCTATCAATATTTCAAACTGGCCCAAATTTCAGACACCTTACAAGTTGGAAAGAAAATTCTAAAGCAAATAATAATCTCTGAATATATGCATGCCCCAGCTCGCATTATTATTTGCTGTTACAATTCAAATAGCTAAGAACTTTCAATCAGAGCTTAAAAAAATTGACATCGCTGTATGAACTTGAAAGAAAACAAAATTCAATTCATGCCCGCTGCGATGAATGAAATTTTTTGTTCGTTTCCATCGTCATTCGTTCTCCCGACGCAGCGCTTTCAAGTACGGACATGTTCGGTTTCTGAAGCAAAGTGAATTTTATTTCTATGCTAGCTCTGAGAGGAATTATTGATCAAAAGTGCGCCAGATATAGATTACGCAGTTCACTTATGCTCGAAAATGTAGAAGATGCTAACTTCTGCCTTCAAACTGTCGACATAATAACAAGTGAATGCTATGGTTGGTGAATGAATTTATATTTCCTCTGCACCCAGGCATTCGATTCTGCATGAAATTTCAGTCAGTTGGAAAGTGAATGAATGAGGGAGGCGTTGAAGCTGAATGTCGGTTTCGGTAAATGCAAGCAGAAATAGGTAACTGATTTTGAAATTTCGTAACACTGCTTTCAATGCAAAAAAGGAACCGAAAATATGAATTAATTTCCTTCTGAAAATTAATTAAGTTTAGAAAAAATGTGTTATAGAAAAACAAGGAATATTTTAGAATTCGTCACAACGAAGAATCCTCAACGATTTCTCGAAAAACTAATTTTCTAATATATCTGTTATAATGTTCCCAGTTGATAGATTGAACTACTGTGAAAGAAAGGATTTCTGGGAACTTATTGAATGTGAGGTAATTGTACTGGTTTGCTTAGTAATCCCCATATCGAAAACACTAGCAACAAATTACCTCCCCCCTGATAATGAAAACCTCAAAAACTTTGACATTTGTTACTTTGGATCTATTCGTGTTCATAAATAACATTTGTTGTACTCTCCGTAAAATAATATACGTAAAATATCCGCTCTGTTACCATATCGCATCGACAATATTTCTAGAAATCGTGTAAAAACATGTTAACGTACAAGATTTAGCGCTTCTCTTGTACGTTAACATGTTTTTTCACTATTCAATAAAAAAATAGTCCATCTTTCCTATTCTCAAAAGATATTATTGAGCTATTTAGTCTATCGTTATAGAGGCAGCTGTATGTGTAAGTAAAACTGAACGAATACAAAGCGTATGACACAAGAAAATCAAATAGAGCTTAGACTTTGACCAAATTCAATCTGTGCGTTCTAGAAACTTCTTCTGCATCTATATCGTTTGGTCATTGACGGATGCGTGTAATATAATACTAACATTATACATCCATCGAAATAAGCATCGCTAGTTCATACAGAAAACATCCTCATCAAACTCAAAACACCCAGGTTCGAAGCGCTATATCCACAATAACAATCAGCCAGCATGTATGCAATCATCCCAGCAAACCAGCAATCGTATATGAAAGTTAAAAATAAATTACAAAAATTACCCCTTGCTACCACATACTATCTGAATGCAACTAAGATTTATAATTTGTGACCTGTGATTTCTTAGGTCACAATATCGTCGCTTTGGTCACTGAGCCCAGCTTGTATATATTTGAAAATATTGTTATTTTTTTTTGTCGTATAAATAAATAACAGTGTACGGTCTATCGCGTGTATTTGACGACGCCTGTTCTTTGTTTATACTTTGAAATTATTGTTCGTAAATGTCTAAGTAGAATTTAAACGTCAAACCATTACTACTCCGTGCTCGCATGTTTGAGTCGCGTTTAAGTTCTGCTTAATAGCCCAGGTTGGTGTCAAATGTAGGTTTCGTTATTTACTTGTTCAGAGATTTATTTACTTATTTATTTATTTATATATTTATGTGCTTATTTATTTATTTATTTATTTATTTATATTTGTTATTTATTTTGCTTGTTTATTTATTATTCATTTTGTTATTATATTCGTTATAATTGTTCATTATAAAAAAAAATCAAGGAAACAAGCACCGCACGTTTAGCATGTCAATACATTGTACTAAAATTTGAGCATATTTCGTGACACCAACCGAAACGATAAAATTTTTGTAAATGTCAACCGTTATCGTCCTGTCATGTCATCATCACCGTCATCAAATGCGGGGTGGGATGCGAGGAGGCGCGGTGGGTATATTTTGGAAAACGGACAGGGCAAGGATAAAATCTACCGCGAAAAAGGAATGCGGTCTCTAATAGTTAACCGGCCCGGAGGAGTGAAGACTAGCAGCAGCGAGTCACTAGATACTTGACCGCGCGTTTCCATCGTAAGAAAAGTCTTGTGATATAAGCTGATCCGTAGGATCTTGTTTTCGCCGTTCAGAACCACCACACGAACGTTAAGGTTCTGTCCGGCCAGTCGAGTGGGATAAGTGTGGTTACCGGTTTCTGTGTAGTGTACTAGTACGACGCGAGTGCAAGAACGGTCAGTGATTGGCAATATTTTTACGCCATTGTAGAGGCCAGTACCCAAGTACCGGAGGGTAGGCTCTACTAGACCGAAAACGTTGTAAATCCCACTCGACTTAGTGTTAGACACTCGTGTAGAAGATAAAGTGCGCATTGTACCACTCTCCGGGCCCAAAAGTGAAACGCAGGCCTCCGCTACAAATAGGCCGAGTTGCTGCTTCTTCAGGAGTCCCCCGTCGCTATCGTCCGTACGTTTCTGCACCACCGTCGAAGCCCGAGCCTCATCCAGCCAGCTGCAAGTCGACCAACGTCATCACGGCCGCAACGGTATCGAAAGAAGAAGGTTTTTTTGCGGAATAAAAGTGCAAGTAAAATTATTTTGTTTTTTGTAGCCATTCTGGCTTTTGCTTGAAATTTAAAAATTAATAAAATAGTGTATGGTCTATATATACAAGTTGTGTCGTCCATTTTGTTTATAGTGTAATCCTTTTTGGTACTTGTTTCCGCCGAAAATTAATTACGATTCGCTCAGTGACCATAGTGTGGGAAGAAAAGTCCGCCCAGTGTGAATTTCTCCAGGAGACAACCGTGAAACGACCCTAATAGCTGGTGAGTACAGTGTGGCCCCACCACCACAAGTAAACGTTACGAAACCGATACGTAACAATTGGCGCCCAACGCAAAATAAAAGAAAAAGTGATTTGTTTCCAAGACCAGAAGCAAATCCCTTTTTCGTTGTGTCTCCCGGAGAAATTCAATTCACATTGTTCACTTCATTAATCGCGAAGTCATTGGGTCGATATCCAATCTGGAAGTTGATTCTGAAATTTAATTGTGATTAGTGGAATTGCGAATTGTTGCGAGTGATGAAAAATTGTATATCTGGCACGCCGTCGTTTGCTAGTGCTTGAGTAGAAAAATTGATCGTTTGTTTTGAACATATTTCATACACAGGTAGCATTGATCGGATTGAATTTGACATTCACTAATACCATTACATTTGTTTCTTGTCGGGTTTTTGTTTACTTTTCTAGCGGGTGTTAAAACTATTTGTGGTTTGTGATAAATTTGTTATTTTTTGCCTTTTTATACAATGGCAATGGCACAGCTCACATTCGATCAAGCTAGTGAGTTGATCCAAGGTTGGTATTTTGATATGAGTGTGGAGTTTTTAGCCGACGATGAACTGAATTATGAACTGACTGCCCGTTCTGTCAGTTTGTCTATCGGTCTCGATCGCTCACGAAAACGCAAGTGGCTGCGAGACCAGTTGAAGGTGGAAAGGGATGATCCGTCGGGAAAATGCCCACGAAGAGTAGTGGGTGATCCTACTGTGGAAGTCGAGGTTTGTACGCATAAGTTTACCGAGTTGAAATCGTGTTTGGAACAGGAGGACGATGAGGATAAGAAGGTTTGTTCCACTAGAATGGTACACGTCGGTATGCGTTTAGTGACTGTGTTGAGGGACTCGCGGGGGTCGCCCAACTTGCACAGTCAATTGCAAAATACGGTGGTTGAATTAGCGGAGGTTCTTGAACATTTCTTTCGGGGTTCTGCTTCGTCTTTGCAGAGTGATCAGCAAGAGGGAAATGATATTTTAGCTCTGTTGGATGCAGACAAAGCAGATGAAAATCCTAGACCGAGAGTTTCCGTTCTTAGTCAGGATGACCTTGATTGGATCCATTCGTTGCAAGCGAGAATTACGGATCTAGAAGCCGATTTAGCCCGACGAAGAGAAGTAAAAGATGCTGTAACTCAAACTCTTCCCGATCATGCTCAATTTACTTCATATTCACAACACCCCGATACAAATTTCAGAACATTTCAAAACTATAATTTTCCGCCTATAAAGCCTTCCAATTCATTCGATACTTCATCTAGTTACCATAATTTTCAAAATATCCCAGATCGTACATTACATTCTAACAATATACCAGTTCCCAACAATACATACAATATTCCCTATCACCCGACGAGAACTTCTAATCCTCCTGGAGCAAATCCCGAAATGTACAACCATGCTTCGGCTATCCCATCTTTCCCTAAACGAAATTCACCTCCCATGTATAGTGGTGTTCTACACAATCCGTACCCCGCACCGTACCACAACCGTCACACTCTTCCTGTGTCCAAATGGAACATCACTAAATACAGTGGTGACGATCAAGGGCTGAAGTTAAATGAGTTTTTGGAAATTGTACAGGCTTTATCCCAAGCTGAGCATGTGTCGGAGGTTGAGCTTTTCGAGTCGGCTGTGCATTTATTTGTTGGTTCAGCGCTCAAGTGGTATATGGCACAAAGAACCACTGGTAGATTGATGAATTGGCAGCATTTGGTATTTGAATTAAAACGCACCTACATGCACCCTGATTTGGACGCGTTGATCAAAATGAAAATTTACCAGCGTCGTCAACAAAAACATGAATCTTTCCACGAGTACTATTTCGAAATCGAAAAACTGTTCAGAACCATGAGTGTTCAGATTCCCGATTACGAAAAAGTACAAATTCTACAGCAGAATATGCGAGTAGACTACAAGCGACAAATGACATTTATTCCGATAGTCGACCTTGAAACACTTGTTGCTGCTGGACAGAAATTAGATGCATTAAATTTCTCGGCATACAACAGGGTTTTCGGGACGGACAGGAATGTCCAAGTGGTCGAAAGCTCTGAAAACAATTCGAAGAAAAAAAACAAGAACCAATCCCAGACTCAACAGGTGATAGATCAAACCGCAGCAGTGTCTCAGGTCAACCAAAATAGAAACAATTCACACACATCCACTAATTCGTCTCGTCCCAATCAACTTCTCAACAAAAACAACCAATCCTTACCGAACACCCAAACGAGTCAAAATTCGTCTCAAAATACCGCCCGACCAGACCCGGTCGCGGTGCCATCTGGGTTCAATTCTCGTCCACAGTTCACGTTGGAAGAATTGATAAACACGCACATTCCCCCACCGGCCAATACCTGTTACAATTGCGGGAGGATTGGTCATCACGTAGCGATGTGTAGACAGCCCCGGGGCATATTTTGCAGTACGTGCGGTCTTCGCGGTTTTCCGACTAACTATTGCCCGTTTTGTTTAAAAAACGGATTAAACGCGAACCAAAATCGTCGTTCGCAGACACCCAACGCGTAAGTCAAGACCGTTTTCTTCAACGTACGCCTCCCCCTTACTGGGTACAGGCCACCAGAGATATTTACGCTGAATCTACAGAAATTCTTCAAATTACCTACCCTGTCCCCCACGATAATCGACCGTACGCACACGTAAAGATTTACGGTTACCCGGTACGGGCTCTCTTGGACAGCGGTAGCAATCACACGCTTATCAGCGAATCTCTTTTCTCTAAATTAAAATTCAAAAAGTTGCATCGCCCTTCCAAAAACGTGATTCTACGGTCTGCAAGTGGAGACGAACTGCAAATTAAAGGTCAGGCTCATCTTCCATTTGCCTTCCAAGGATGTGTAAAAATAGTTCCTACTTTGGTAGTTGCAAATCTGTCCATAGATTGCATCTGCGGAATGGACTTTTGGAGGAAATTCAAAATTCAACCCGCAATGCAAAATTGTGGAGGAATTGAGTCCACTGCATCGGTATCTATCACCAAACACCCTAGTTCTGAAAACATTCTCACCGACGATGAAATCATGGTTATTGAAAACATAAAAAAACTTTTCCTTCCTGCTCAAGAAGGGAAATTGACCCTGACCAACCGAGCTCAGCATCGCATCGTGTTGGGAGAGGAATGGAAAAATAAACCACCAGTCCGCCAGTTTCCATACGTGATGTCTCCGAAGACGCAGGATCTGGTAGCCGTCGAGCTGCAACGACTGTTGGGTTTAGGGATTTTGGAACGGAGCAACTCGGATTGGTCGCTTAACTGTGTGCCCGTCATCAAGCCCAACAAAGTTCGGCTCTGTTTGGACGCGCGCAAGATTAACGAGCGGACTGTTCGGGATGCTTATCCGTTGCCTCATCCCGGTCGAATTTTAGGTCAACTTCCCAAGGCTAAATACCTGTCCACGATAGACCTGTCTGAAGCATTTCTCCAGGTTCCATTGGACCAAGAATCGCGGAAGTACACGGCCTTTTGTGTACAGGGCAAAGGGCTATTCCAGTACACACGGATGCCTTTTGGGTTGATCAACAGTCCTGCTACGTTAGCACGACTGATGGACAATGTCCTGGGCCACGGGATGCTTGAACCGTACGTCTTCGTCTATCTCGACGACATTGTTGTGGTGACGGAGACATTCGAACACCATGAACGCCTTCTAGTGGAGATTGCACGTCGCTTAAGGGAAGCAAACCTAAGCATAAACCTCGAAAAATCTAAGTTTGGAGTGTCTGAGATTCCCTTCCTGGGATATCTCCTTAATACAGACGGTCTTCGAGCCAACCCGGAAAAAGTTCGTCCTATTGTCGAATACGAACGGCCCAATACCGTAACAAAACTAAGGAGATTCCTAGGAATGGCGAATTACTATCGGCGCTTCATCTTAGACTTTAGCGGGGTAACCGCTGCACTCACAAACCTTCTGCAAAGCAAAACGAAAACCATCCGTTGGAACGATGACGCCGAACAGGCATTTTGCGAAATCAAAGAGCGGCTGATATCTTCACCAGTCTTGGGCAGTCCTGATTTCAGCAAGGAGTTCTGTATCCAAACGGATGCTAGTGACGTGGCGGTAGCTGGGGTTCTCACACAAGAACAGGATGGGGTAGAGCGGGTCATTTCATTCTACTCCCATAAACTGACAACGCCCCAGAAGAACTACCATGCCGCAGAAAAGGAAGCGCTTGCAGCCATTCTCGCCATCGATGCATTCCGTGGGTATATTGAGGGTTACCACTTCACCCTAATAACCGATTCTTCCGCGCTGACCCATATACTCAGTACAAAATGGAAGGTCGGGTTACGATGCAGCCGATGGGCGTTGAATCTGCAGCAATTCGATATGACCGTCAAGCATCGCAAGGGCAAGGAGAACGTGGTTCCGGACGCCCTCTCGCGAAGCATCGCAGCTGTTCAAGAATCGTCGTGGTACGCGTCAATGTCCGACAAAGTGGCTCGCCGGCCCGATGATTTTGTAGACTTCAAGATCGACGATGGTAAACTCTTCAAGTTTATCACCGTGAACGATAATCCCTGTGATACTCGCTTCGAGTGGAAAATGATTCCCCCGCCCACCGAAGTTCCTAATATTCTTCGACAGTACCACGACGATTACTTTCATCCAGGCTACGACAAAACCCTTGCACGGATCCGTCAAAGATTCTACTGGCCTAAGATGGCAGTTGAAATACGGCGGTACGTTCAACAGTGTGGAATGTGCAAGGAAGTCAAAGCTTCTTCCGTCCCTGTTGCACCTGCCATGGGAAACATGAAAATTGCCACCCGCCCTTGGCAGATCGTATCAGCGGATTTCATTGGCCCTCTCCCCCGCACTCGTCGCGGTAGTCAGCACATTTTGGTAGTTTGTGACTACTTTTCGAAATGGGTAATGGTTCAGCCTGTGAGGAATGTCAGTAGTGCCCCCATGTGTGCGATTTTGAAAGACCAATGGTTCCTGAGAAACTCGGTTCCTGAAGTGATAATCACTGACAACGGAAGCAGTTTCATTTCCAAAGAGTTCAAGGAGCTGTTGGATCGTTTCAAAGTTGCCCACTGGCTCAACTCACGATATCACTCACAGGCAAACCCGGTCGAAAGAGTCAACCGAACTATCAATGCTGCTATCAGGACATACGTGAGGGAGGACCAACGCCTTTGGGACACTCGTGTGTCGGAGATCGAGATGGTTTTGAATACCAGTGTTCACTCGTCGACTGGATTCACACCATACTTCATTAATCACGGTCACGAGTACTCTGAAGTTGGCACCGATCATTTACTCACCCGTCTCGATGTAAAGCTGACTTCGGAAGAGATGGAAGAACGACGATCGAAAATGTTTGAGCGAATCTACGACCTTGTCCGCAAAAATCTGGTGAAAGCTCACAATGCTTCCCAACATCGCTATAACTTACGTCACAGAAAATTTTCCAAATCGTTTGTAGATGGCCAGTTGGTGTATCGGAGAAATATGAAACCGTCAAGTGCGGCCCAGAATTACAATGCCAAGTACGGCCAACAATTTCTCCCATGCCGCATCAAGGCGAAAATTGGGTCATCCTCCTATGAGCTGGAAGATTTGAAGGGCAAAAGTTTAGGGATTTGGCCGGCTGCCCATCTAAAACCTGGTTAGCATCATTTCCGCATTGCAGCTGTACGATTTCGGAAAAAAAAGTATAAAAAAAAGGGAAAACTGAAACACTTTATTCGCACGTCCAAATAAAACGAAAAGGCAGCTGCACTATCTACCAACACTCAGAGTCCTCCGGTATCCTCCACCGATCTCAAAGATAACGGTGCAAACTTCGACGTTCAATCTAAAACAAAACAAAAAAAACATAATTAGCAATCAAAAATACTTACCAACATCACGAATCATCCTATTTTCCATCACTACATAAACAATCAACATTAGTCAGCTGAGTATGAGTAGCTGTGACAGATCGGATAATAGACAACCTGACGACAGGGTTGTGCTGGGTTACGACGGGGTTACGTTTGCCCGCCGCCAGTTTTAAGTCGACTTTACACTCTAAGCGTGAATGGGTTAATTCTGCGTAACTTCATCTAGTTTTCTCCCGCGTGTCGAGAGAGTAAAAGAAGTTCGCAATGAGTTAACCATTTCACAAAAGTAATAGTCTTTCCGACTCTTGAAAAAGAGTCCGGTAAAGCACAAATTTAAATTTAGGGGCCCCTAGCATAATTAAAAGTTAGTGTTTAGTGTTATTTATGGTATGAATGTGAGTGTAAATGAAGAGGAATGAAAGGCTGGCAAATTGAATTCTGAGTGAGTGTGTGCGGTATGTAAGCGGTAGTGTTAGATGTTTCGTCCAAGGATAGCCCTTGTGACGGTAATGGTAGCAGAAAGGTCAAATTCCGTCTGATTTCTTTCTGGTAATTTTCCGCAATTTGAAGCGTATCCGATCAATAATTCTACTCAGCCAATGCAGCAACGGCTTTTATTCTGACGCATTATAGGCAATTTCGACAGTGAAACTTTCACAGTTATTTTGGGATTGATGGATGGATTGAATCGTTCCTGATTGTGACAGATACATCGGTGAGTGCGCGAGACTAAAAACGGACAGGCTCACTTCCTCAGAGTCACGTAATTTCGTGGGACAGATTCCTCTGGCCTTTGGAAAAATCATTCCACGGAATTAAAACTGGCACTCGGGAAGAAGTAGTCGCGTTTGAAGTCGGCATTCATTCAAAAAAAAAACCATTTGGGTTTTTTTTTACCCGAGTCGGGGAAAATTGTGACCTGTGATTTCTTAGGTCACAATATCGTCGCTTTGGTCACTGAGCCCAGCTTGTATATATTTGAAAATATTGTTATTTTTTTTTTGTCGTATAAATAAATAACAGTGTACGGTCTATCGCGTGTATTTGACGACGCCTGTTCTTTGTTTATACTTTGAAATTATTGTTCGTAAATGTCTAAGTAGAATTTAAACGTCAAACCATTACTACTCCGTGCTCGCATGTTTGAGTCGCGTTTAAGTTCTGCTTAATAGCCCAGGTTGGTGTCAAATGTAGGTTTCGTTATTTACTTGTTCAGAGATTTATTTACTTATTTATTTATTTATATATTTATGTGCTTATTTATTTATTTATTTATATTTGTTATTTATTTTGCTTGTTTATTTATTATTCATTTTGTTATTATATTCGTTATAATTGTTCATTATAAAAAAAAATCAAGGAAACAAGTACCGCACGTTTAGCATGTCAATACATTGTACTAAAATTTGAGCATATTTCGTGACACCAACCGAAACGATAAAATTTTTGTAAATGTCAACCGTTATCGTCCTGTCATGTCATCATCACCGTCATCAAATGCGGGGTGGGATGCGAGGAGGCGCGGTGGGTATATTTTGGAAAACGGACAGGGCAAGGATAAAATCTACCGCGAAAAAGGAATGCGGTCTCTAATAGTTAACCGGCCCGGAGGAGTGAAGACTAGCAGCAGCGAGTCACTAGATACTTGACCGCGCGTTTCCATCGTAAGAAAAGTCTTGTGATATAAGCTGATCCGTAGGATCTTGTTTTCGCCGTTCAGAACCACCACACGAACGTTAAGGTTCTGTCCGGCCAGTCGAGTGGGATAAGTGTGGTTACCGGTTTCTGTGTAGTGTACTAGTACGACGCGAGTGCAAGAACGGTCAGTGATTGGCAATATTTTTACGCCATTGTAGAGGCCAGTACCCAAGTACCGGAGGGTAGGCTCTACTAGACCGAAAACGTTGTAAATCCCACTCGACTTAGTGTTAGACACTCGTGTAGAAGATAAAGTGCGCATTGTACCACTCTCCGGGCCCAAAAGTGAAACGCAGGCCTCCGCTACAAATAGGCCGAGTTGCTGCTTCTTCAGGAGTCCCCCGTCGCTATCGTCCGTACGTTTCTGCACCACCGTCGAAGCCCGAGCCTCATCCAGCCAGCTGCAAGTCGACCAACGTCATCACGGCCGCAACGGTATCGAAAGAAGAAGGTTTTTTTGCGGAATAAAAGTGCAAGTAAAATTATTTTGTTTTTTGTAGCCATTCTGGCTTTTGCTTGAAATTTAAAAATTAATAAAATAGTGTATGGTCTATATATACAAGTTGTGTCGTCCATTTTGTTTATAGTGTAATCCTTTTTGGTACTTGTTTCCGCCGAAAATTAATTACGATTCGCTCAGTGACCATAGTGTGGGAAGAAAAGTCCGCCCAGTGTGAATTTCTCCAGGAGACAACCGTGAAACGACCCTAATAGCTGGTGAGTACAGTGTGGCCCCACCACCACAAGTAAACGTTACGAAACCGATACGTAACAAATTCATTGAGGAGTTGTAGAAAAAAACAAATACAAAATGAAAAGCTGGATGATTGTACAATGCTTCTGACGAGATCAAAATTCGTCGTAAATCACATAGTTCTACTATACCGATTTGTACGTAGATGGCCTCCACTTTTGTTCACATAGAAGGAATCTGTGCATTGTATACAATCATTTTATATCGTTTTAGAGTACAGTTAATTAATTTGCAACTTATTAAAGTAAATCAAAATGTTTGCTGGGATTTGACAAAGCTATAAAACGTGTTTGCTGCATGAAGCTTTTTGCTTCCAAACAAAAAGCGCCCTAATATATGCTATATTTTACTTATACAGTGTGTTCACAATTATACATTAACTCTTTTTTCAGGATAACTTTTCTCTATTCGAACAAACTGCACCAAATTTTCTGGGCTTGTTTTAAAGTTTAATCAATGATGTTTCTCGAAATTTGGAAGTACTGGTAATATAAAAATGTGTATTAAAAATAGTGAGCGAATAAATGTGGGACACACTGAATTATATTTTCAGATGCGCACGCTAAAATCGTTGATATTATACAATAAGTAGTACAATCTATACTGGCCGTGGGAGAACCTAATAAAATTTATTATAATGCTGATAGATCCCATCGCAGGTTGTCACATTGTTTTATGTATACTGGAGGAATTTGTTATATTTTTTTAGCTTGAGCTTGTGCGACCACCCCTGGCTGCTACTCCGTTATCAATCGGGACTAGCTGAAGTTGCACAGGGAATCAGTAGATAATTATGCTTGGGATTAGCGAAACATCTTTCAATGTGCAACTCCTGGTAATTCTAAAGTGTTTCTGATCAATACCGGCGCCGGCCAGGCCCGAACGTAGATCGCGGAAGGAAAGGGAAGGAATTGTTAGTCCGATACTTGCTTTTGCTAGAGGCCGTATATACTACTGCGCACTCCACAAGTATCACGGGAGGAGGATATTTTTGTTAGTAGAGTATAGAAGTTGGATTTACTTCTTCTTTACCGACGCCAGAGAGGTGATTCCACTACCTGTACTAGATATCGATCCACCAATTTCATGGACCGGGGACCAACGGCTTTACTTCCCTTCCGAAGGAAGACGTGACCACAGATTTTTTCACCTCAGGAAAAATCTCAACGACCTCGGCTGGAATTGAACCCAGGCCAACTGGAATGAGTGGCGGTCACGCTTACCACTCAACCACCAGCGCCGTCATGGAGGAATTTGTTATATTTTTTTGATATTTTAACTATTAACAAGACCAGCGTTTTAACACAACTTGAAACGAAAAATCGTCACAACAAAATAACACATTCTATAATAATATTGTTGTATCATTCTGATCGGATATGGTAACAGTTCCGCCATATCCTGAACAATATTCAATTTGAGAAAAATTGCTAATATTTTCAAATCGGTTTAAAATGCGAAATCGGAAACATTCGGTAGGTTTTTTCACTACTATAACAAGGAACAACTAGTCTTTCATATAAAATATTTCATTCAATTTCTCAAGTCTCAATTTTCAAGTTCAATCAACTTTTTCAATTTTGAGTGAACTTCAAAATTTTCATCCTCTTATTTTATAAGAATATTCCTAGGATGCTCAGTAAAAATTAGGATGGTTTATTTGAATTGGAAACACACAATATGATTCTACAAGCCTTCTTTTACAAGCTTAAAAGATGTTCTGAATAAAAATCGCTTCCGGTCATCCTGTACTTTTGAATAAAACTCGCAGTATTTGAGCGTCTTCAGCAAATTTTCTAAAATGTGTTGTTGTACAACTTCATCGAAGACAGTCAAGCTCTATTGGCGATTCTACGTTGAAAACGTTCACAGATGTAAAGTGTTGCTGATTTCCTCTTGTTCTGTCGTAGTGCATATATTTTCTGTAAACTTTGGTAAAAAATAATTTTTAAACATCATATCATACCTTTAAATTGGTTGAGAATTGCTTACGAAAACGAAGGAAAACTATCATTTTTTAAGATGATGAGTAAACATCTTGCGATCAGGGTGCAAAACGCACTGGTTTCTAATATCATTCGCAGAGCTACATGTGTGCGGCTCCAAAAGGTAATTTTTTGGACACCGTAGTCGCCTCAACATCATTTCCTTTTTCTCCTAAGTCAAGCTAAACCTTCATGAGATGGTGGACGTTCATGAAACTCTCCGGATCACGCGATGAAAGAATATATCCGGCTAATTGGAAACTGTCAGCTTTGCGTCATACACAGCCGATCCTTCTTTCTGATAGGCATAACAAAATCTCCTACGTAGTCCAAAATATGAAGGAGTTTAACATTGGTACTAATTGGGTCTCGGTTTCCAGTTGAAACTTTATTTATGGAAAGTATGTTTATAACCACCATAATGCTCCGATTACATTTCGAAGATATCTTACCCGTTTCATTCATATTTTGGCACTGGTAAGCTTTTTCCGAGAAGAAAATGAAGTTTTTGTTGGAAGCTACGACTCAGTAGCGAGCGAAAAATACAAACTGTATCACTTTGCTAGTTCATGAGCTGAATCATAGGTGTCGCATGACTAATTTTAGTTTTGCCGTAAATCGCCGATCTCGAACCGTTGAAAGGTTCAATTTTAAATATTGCTTAAATTAGAATCACTCTAGCTTCCGTTTAAACAAAAAGAGGGGCCTTGCAAAGTACAACAGCTTTCCTAAACATATCGTAAGGCTAATTGGTTTAATTTTAGCAAAATCTTTTTCCAGTATTTCTGCAAAAGAGTGCTTAAAGTGTCTTTTAAAGGAACACTACAGATTCCTCTGGTTCGGTTTGCACATGGGACATGGTAATACATCATATAGACTCTCCCCACAGTAGGTACACTTTTCAATAGCAGGCGTCATTCAGGTTCTCTGCGCAGTTGTTACACCAAGCCTTATTGCTAAAATGGCATATTTTCTTGTATTTAGTGCAAAGCGGCAATGCATGGCACTCCGGTGATTTGGAAACACTCTCACATGTTTCCAGTATTTCAAAGTGATGATCGTTGAAACGCAAAAAAACTATCGTGGCATAAGTAGACTAGAAGCTATATTTCCACCAATCAACATGGATTTATTCCCGGACGATTTCTAAACACAAATCTTCTCAATTTTGCGCCATACTGCATTTCGCGGATGAAAGAAACGGTACACATTGATTCAGGATACTGATTTGAATGCAGCGTTTGACTGAATCGATCACCAAATATTCTTAAAGAAAATGTCACGGCCTGGTGTGTCACGGAAGTTTATTGACTGGATAAGTTCTTACTTGCGTAGTAGAGTCCTACGTGTGCAACTAGAATCTTGCGTTTCCTCTCAGTCTACGAACAAATCTTGAGTACCACAAGGTAGCTTGGTATTGGGTGCAAACTGTTTTGCGCAGATGATTTGAAGCTGTACCTGGTAGTTCGCTCCATCGACGACTGCGCCTATCTTCAAGAGTTAATGAATATAATCGTTGGCTGGTGTCGACGAAACTGGCTCACAGTCAGCATTTCGAAATATCACGCTTCAGCGCATAATTATTCCGACACTTTACGACTACGATGTCGATGGGCAAATGCTCGATAGAGTTGATCATGTTATGGTCCTCGCCGTTCAATTCGCATCGCTCAGCTTAATCTCAGCAATCACTTGACAGCTTAGCTTCATTTTCAAAACCGGTCGAGACGTTGGTGATCTTCACTGTTCGAAGCCGTTATATTACTCGCTGGTACACCCATTACTCGAACATGCATGCCTGATTTTGAATTTCAGGTTTAAATGCGTGTAGAAAAGACCCTGACGGAATCCTCTGGAACTACCACCACACCCGGATCATTGTCGTCTGATCGGCCTTGACTCACTGGAACAACGCAGGAAGCTATATTTGTGGCAAAAGTACTGAGCAACTAAATCGACACACCGACGACACTGTCTCTGTTTGATTTCAGTCTAGATTTCATCGAATGACATCGGGGCCACCCAATTTTGTCCCGTCTAGCGCGGTTGTCATTCAAAATCTTCGCTCAATGTAGCATCCATCCTCGTGATTCTGTTGATCCACGTATGACAAACTGGAATCGGTGACCACACCATCGATCTCAATGTTGTGATCGGATACGTAGACGCGGTATTCATCCATAACTGATTTGTCGCAACTTACGTCAATTGCTTGTTTTAGTCACAATATCACACACTAAGCCCGTCATTTACCTGGGGTCGATTCCCAATTTTTTTAGAGATTTTTTTTTCTGCGATGATAATTTTAATACCAAATGTAAGATCAAACTTAATTGTAATAGCTTGAGTTCTTTACGAAATAAAAGGCAAAAAAAGATTTTGGATTTTTTTCCGTTTGGAGTGTCGTACATGAAATACCGCTAGTTACTACAAGCCAATATGTCTTAGTTAGTTATTAGCAAGCTTAAAGATGCTACACCAAAAAAAATTGGGAGGGCTGGAGTTGGAATAAAAGAATATCATATTCTCTACTACGTGTATTGTTAGTACCTTCGGAAGAGTTGTTCAGAATATCATGGTCTAAAACTTTTTTCGAAGACACCATCCTTCTATCATTTTAAAAAATAGTAATATGAAGACTACAGTTTAATCAAACAAAAAATAAACGGAGACAATCTATTAACATTTCCATGCTGGTTCATTTTCAAAAATTGGCAACATGAAAAATAGGTCATGGGAATGCGAGCGCGAAGTAAGTCGACTAGCATCAGTTATAAAGGGCGAACACGAAATTATTGCGACACATTCAACAGGGCATAACTTTTTCACCATTGGGTAAAAATCAACCAAATTTTGCACACTTTCACACTTTTGATGTGTATTGTTTACATGCTGTCAAACTCGAAGTCGTGTTTTTCGATTCAACGAAAATGGAGGTGAACCAAAGCGAGTCGAGAGAACAAATTCTTTCCAAACACCTGGAATTTCCTGACCTGTCGCACCGGCAGTTGGGAAAAATGTTGAACATTCAACCGTCTCCAGAGTGTTGAAGCGGTTCCAGGAGCGGAGAACACAAAGACGGAGGGAAAGGTGAAGCGAATGATTAAAGCAAATCCCAACGTCTCAAGCCGTGATTTGGCTAAAAAGATCGGCATGTCGCAGAGCTACGTCCAGAATGCAAAGAAGAGAGCTGGACTACATACATACAAGGTACAGAACTTTCCAAACCGCGATGAGCGGCAACAAGCGACGGCTAAAACTCGGGCACGCAAGCTCTACGAGAAGATGCTGACAAAATATGGCTGCTGTGTGATGGACGACGAAACGTATATAAAAGCCGATTTTAAGCAAATTCCGGGGTTGGGGTTTTTCACCGGCAAGAGCAAGTTCTATGTGGACGACAAATTTAACTAGAAGAAAATGTCGAAGTTCGCCTCAAAATATCTCATTTGGCAGGCCATCTGCTCTTGCGGACTGAGGAGTGAGCCTTTCGTGACAAAAGACACAGTAAATGGCGAGATCCAAAAATCTGAGTGCCTCGAGAAGCGCCTTTTGCCGTTCTTGCAGCAGCACGACTATTTTGGCAAGATTTGGCATCATGCCACTATTCTAAAAGTGTCCTGGACTGGTATGAGGTCAATTCTGTCCATTTTGTTCCAAAGGACATGAATCCGCCAAACTGTCCGGAGCTGCGCCCGATGGAGCAGTACTGGGCAATGATGAAGCGGGAACTTCGGAAGAGCAAGAAGACAGTCAAAGACGAGAAGGACATGTTAAGAAAATGGAAAAAAAACTGAGAAACTGGTACCGGATGACACTGTAAAGACTTTGATGGAGGGCATCAAGCGAAAATGCGTTCAATTTTACACTCAACGCTCCATCGATTAACTTTTTTTTTGATTTTTGAAGTAAATATATGTATAAAACTACCATAAAATTTTGGTTTGATTTTAAACATTATAAGAAAATTGGCATGACATTTTCGGTATCGCAATAATTTCGTGTTCGCCCTTTAGTAAAAAGTAGAAATTTCTGCTACATTTGTGTTCTAGACTATTGCATAGTTCAGTTTTCACATCAACTTCTCTTTATCTCATGAACACGACTTGACGTTAACCAATCGTCTTAATTTTACGATCTTACAACAAAGAGTGACATTCTCTATGTCTAATGTTATTATTCTCAATTGCGAAACAGGTGCATAGGAATGGTAGTCTAGACGAACGCATTCCCCTGCGTCTAACCGGTTTCGGAGATGAGCGTCGAGGTAAAGCGACACTAAAATGTTGTAATGCGAAATTCCTTCTTCTCGCACACAAAGCAACTCAGGTCCGTTTGTTGCAATAGCAATTAGAATGTATCCCACTTTAGTTCGTTTCTACACCGCAAAAGTCAATAGCGAACATATGGCGTTGTTTTTCTCGCTACGAAAGTACACAGTCAAAGCATCGCGCTGCGCAGCTGTGCTTGGTGCGAAGTTCAGGATCCAAGGCACACATAAAGGGCGACCTCCATGTCGCGTTGCCGGTATGGGCGGTTCGGGGTAAACGGGCGGGGATTGACAAAGCACAACATCCGCATTCGAGCAGTGCAGTGGTGCTCCGTGGTGGGGAGAAGTGGATGGAAAAACTGCAAGTAAAATGTAACTCCATACTTGGCTGCACTCTGTGCAAACAATGATAAGACCTTGGGCGCTCACTGCTGCGAGACTTGCACTCAACTACCGGCTTGCGGACATGGTGATTTGCGGGGAAATTTCCACTACCGAGTGTAGTTGTACAACCGTTAATAATCTTATCCTGACCGATCGGGGGTTAGTGTTTTTGTTTGTTTTACTATTCGCTGTTGACCACAGACCAGCTGTTGCAACCAAATAAACCCGAAAGTTAAGTTTTCCAAAACTGTTTTCAATGTTTGGTTTCAAGCATCTATCGGGGCGAATTGTTCAAACTGTGACGTTGCTAAATGTTTGGCTAATTGGATGAGATTCAAACAGAAAGCAGACACGATTACATTTGTTGCACTATTGTTAAGGTTCGAGCATTTTATACAACACGCAGAGCATGTTCACTAGCTTGAAATTGTCCATTTTTCAAACGATGATTGATTGATTGATCTACTTCGGGCAGAAACAGAAACAAGAGGTAATTACCAAGCAAAAATGCATCTAAATCATGGCGAAAATGACAGCGAACGCTTACCTAGTGGCATCGACGAAAGCAGGTTATTCTTGTGCGACAGCAGCCCATTATCAGCGAAGGCAAGGCCGCCAGCTCCTACACCGGCACCACCCGAACCACCGGTGGGTTGACTGTTGGCAGCAGCATCCAGTAGACCTAAACTTTTGGCACCGCAGGTGGAATCATCCTCGAAGCCGTTCGTGTCCAGCATTGACGTTTCCGACGGATACTCAAAGGTCGAGGTTAATGAGTCATCGAATTGGATTTTGAACTGGAATGAGAGAGAGAAAGAGGAGAAATCGATTAGGGTATGCAAGATTATGTATGTAATACGAGGCACTAAAAGGGTATGCACGGTAACAAGAAAGTGATAATTAAGGTTTAATTTGCATAGTTGTTTATTCATCAACAATGTAGGTACTAAGTGCACAGGTATTGACTCGCATGGTATGACACTGAACAGTGAACGCTTAAAGTTGTATAAAAGCCGTGTCGTTCCGACTGTCGGTATTGTCTTACCAGCCACTGTCGAACGGTAGTGAGACGTGAGCGTGGTTAACGTGTTGAACAAGCTGGTAACATCTACCTAGTTATCGTCCACTTGAAATCGGAAATGACTTTAAAGCACCACGTACGGCTTAGCTCGGATCAACGCAACATCACATCGTGTGGTGGCGCAGCAGTAGGCGGCACAGGTAGCTATCGATTCGAGTAACACTTTAAGACGAAAACGTGAGAAGATGCCGATGAAAAGCTCAAATAATGATGACTTGAAGTATTTTTTGTTCAACTGAAACAAAAAGCCAACAACTTTTGAAGTCAGGGTGAAGGCCAAGAGGAGCGGTAAAACTTGAGTCAGTTTTGAAAAGGTTGTTTCCCTTCGCGAAGAGACGTGATGGCACGCGACCGACAGTGCGTGCTATAGTAATCAGTAAGTAATGAAATGCCGAGATGGATCGACTAAGGTCTCGAGACCGGGGGAAAGACAATTTAACTGAACACAACAATCAGTAATATACTCTTGGTGTTAGGTTACGTGTGTGATGTAATGTGAGAATCATAATAAGTATTATTTGGACAAATTATCTTGGGGGTAAAATCATTATAGTTTGGAGTTTTTTTTAACTAACGGATGCAGGTCATAAAGTATTACGATGAAATTAATCAGACCAATTTTCGTAACATGCACGCAAGCAACTGTAACAGTGCGCTGTTTCTGTGTTCCATCTTGGTTATTTCTTTTTTAAGGTTCTACATTGAGAAATGAATGACCTTTAAAGTTCAGTAAATATATATATAAAAACAGTAACAGCTTCACCTAAACACCGCATTCAATAACTGTTCTATCTTATTGGTTTGCTCTCCCGGAGCATGGAACTTTGTATTGGTGTACTACTTCCAAAAAATTGTTCTATAACCACGTTTTAGACGGTATAACGAGAAAAAGTTTAAGGCAATTAATCCTTCCTTACAAAAAAACTGCGCGTGGTTGATTGCGGAGGCTTAAGCGTTTGTATGTTAACGTGTTTGTCGCGTGTGCTCGTGTGACTTCGCATATATTAATTCGATTTCTAACTGTGTGGCTATTCACATATTCGCGTGCGTTCTTGGATGGTCATTCTGATATTTAGTTTTCGGCGTACAGTTCACGTTCTGGCAGGGAGTGAGTGACCCCGTACACTAGAGTTCTCGGTCATGTCGCAATGGTTGTCCAGTAGATATGACGAATTTCTTTTTATTTAATTGGTCCAATTGAAGGCATGGACCTTGACTGCTGGTACCGAGGATAGCGACTACCGGAAGTGACCGACCCAATATCGCGCGAGCACGGAAGTTTGTAGGTTCACGCTTGAGACCGCGTTTGTAAATTTATAAGTGCTGAGATCGCTGATGTAGGTTCCGTGGATGATCGCGAAGAGCTCAAGCATTTGTATGTTAACGTGTTTGTCGCGTGTATGTGACTTCGCGTCTATAAATTCGATTTTATAATCATGTGGAAATTTACATACTCGTGTTTATTCTACGCGCAGGCTGTGAAACTGATGCTTAATTTTAAGTGTATAGTACATAAACATTAGAGTGGCCATTTTTTCATTTGGCATTTTTCTTATATAACCTATTTTAAAACCATTAAAATTGATATGAAATTGCATATATAATATTTTTATTGATGCAAGAAACAAATCACAAAATTTAAATTTCGCGTGGGGTCGATCATTCCCAACCAGGGGGGGGGGCTTGGCAGCCCTATGTTGATGTACAGACGTTGACAGTATTCAACATATGGTGGGCCCAGTCGCTTCTAGGCCCATTCCTTCCATGCTCTTGCATTGAGTTGTTTTAATTTTAACAAAGGGAGATGTTTTTTGTTTATTTTTTTGTACCTTCACCAAAAGACTCCTTCCAGAATAGATAATATTTTGGCTTTAATCAAATTCCTAGTTCGGTTGAACTCGAAGGCCGTCGCCACACTGCTAAAAATACGCTGGAGTCCGGTAACAGCGCTCTGGCGACCATAGTTTGTTCTCCTGAACTGAACACACAGAAGAGTTATTGCGTAGACCTCGAACACTTCTTGAAGATCCAGATGTCCGAGGATTGCAGGGCAATTCACCCTGGCAAACAGTAAGTCCGAGACGAACAGGACTCGAGAGCAGTCCCTCCGGATGCCTAGAGTGTCGAGCTGTATTAACTGACAACGGTTTTTGTAGCTCTGCAGCTAACATCTGTTTTGCCAAGGAAGATATTGGAGTACAAAGCGTATGAACCGGCGTTGGACGGCGGTGTTATCCACAATGTATGAAGTGTGTGGTGCTGAATCCATGATGACTCCACCGCCCTTGACGTGAGAGTGTCTTGGTATGCTATAGTCGAATAAATGGTAGTTAAACTGAATCGGATAGCATTTCCGCGTGAACGTAACGATTGAGCATTTACTCGCATTTAAACCCATTCTGTTTAGGTCACATAACGTACTAAAGCTCTCACTCTCACTCTCTTCACTCTGAAAAAAACTCAACATCGGTTTTTTTTTATTTTTCGAAAAAATTTCATGTCGTCGGCGAAGGAAAGGCGGGATCCTTGTAATTTAATATTGACATAGTTAAAGTAGAGGAAGAATAATATTGGACCGAGATGGCTTCCTTGTGTGATACTAGATATAGTGAAAAATGGTGCAGATAGAGAGTCCTTTTTGGCACTTTTTGCAGTTATTGGTCAATATCTCAGGAATAAATCCTCCGTTCAACATAATCGACCCACCATTTGAATGGTTTTGATGTTGTATAATGTATAACATGTTCGGATTGAATATCAATAATTTGGGGTTAAGAGCGACCAAAGTTAAAAAAAGATTTTTTGTGAATTATTTATTTTTAGCATTCTTTTTAATTCAGAAAACAATCTTTTGAAATCTTATGTGACAGAGAAATTTCTCATTTAAATTTTAAGCCTAAGATTAGCCTTTTTAAAATTTTTTTTTTCTCGGGATCATTTCACATTCAATGATGGAGTGATGACATTTTTTGGCTGACAAAGGTATTCGGGTCGGACCTGATGGATGCTGGAACGCCCCGCCAGTAAGGAAAAGAATCCCAGTCCGCTCTGGTAAATTGCGTGCGCAGGATTCAAGGAACACGAGTCGAGATTGATTTTTATTTCATTATCTTTTTGCCTTTCTCAATGCTCTGAAAACCGACTGTTTAACTGAGGCCCGGAGGGCCGAGTGACATATACCATATACCATTCGAACCGATTTTGACAAACTTAGTCTCAAATGAAAGGTGCAATGTTTCCGTCGGCTGCTATTGAATTTCTAATGGATCCGAGTTCCGGTTTCGGAATTACAAGGTGAAGAGTACGATCACACGGCAAATCCCGATTTCAACGAATTTCGCGACGAATATAAAAAAGTGATTTTTTCCAAAATGTGACCACAACTGCTTCGATTTGTAGTATTAGCTCACTAGCAGTCATTCAAGGTCTCTTTGGTCACATTGGCCACCATCATCGGTTCTGGAAGCCCCGGCGGAAGTATTCATATTCAGAATAACGGTTAGATCGGTTTCTCGGAATTGGCTAGGCCGAGTTGATCAAACATAGTCTCCAATGAACGGTACTGCGTCCCCGGAAACTGGTATTATATTTCATCCCGATCCGACTACTGGTTCGGGAGTTATGGTTAGCTTGCATTTGCAGTTCTAGGTTACTGATAGCCAACCAAAGTCTCGTTAATCACATTGACCACCATAGACGGTTCCGGAAGTGCCCGGGAAAAGTGGCCATTTTTCAAAATTATCAAACTCACATCAGTTTCCCGGAACCTCATTATTATCACCTCAGATGTCTATAAAATTTGGTATGGATCGCTTATATGGTTCTGGAAATATAGACTGAACTGTAGGGTTACATATGAAATTCCCATATAAGCCAGAACTCAAAAATATTTTTCAAACCCCATGAAATTTCAGAAATTGGAATCGTTTTTTTGATGCCAAATATATTTAAAATGCATTAAATTGCCCTCTCAACCCCATCATCTTTAAACCACCACTATATCACAAAGCATACCAAATTAGGCTGGGGAGTCGTTCGTTCGTGGGATTTTCGCCCTCCTCACTCACCCACCCCCGCATGACAAAATGAGTTAACAAGCAGATAACATTGAACTAATGCTGATTAGGCTAATTAAGGGGGTCTTTTACTCGCGAGGCCTAAAATTGAGTACTTTTTTCGGAATAAATTGTAAAGCATCTACTCAATGGATTTTGTAACTTTTTTTTATTTTGAAGATACACGTTTTAACATTCCAATTTTACATTTGAAGACGAGAAGCAAAATCTCTCGCGACCTTGAAAATTCATTGATGAAATTGATGTTGAAACTGCATGAGTACCGCTTAATTAAAGTTTTGGTAAATTGGGTAATCTGTAATCAGAAAACTCATATTTCTTTTATTTTATAATTTGTAAAAGTTATATAACGATTTGTGAAAATTTTCAATATTTACGTTATTTTTTGGCCTATTAAGGGTCATAAAAATGGAACAAATTGACATTTTGCAAATCGCTCTCGACCAAACAAAGCGGTATATTTTCTGAATAGTTGGAGAAAAAATTATTGAAATCGGACCAGTACTTCTATGAAAAGTCTTACTTGACCGCTTAAAAACACTACTTTCGGGAAAACGCGTTTGAAGATAAAGTACGGTGTGTAACTCGATTGTTGTATCTTACTAGATAATCTATTACACCGGGTTCGCAGAGCTCACCTTCTTCATCATGAAAATGTTCTTGGTTTTGCACATTCTTCTCTCTGTTGAATTTGGGCCTGTTTTGCCGCTATACCCACTTTGTGCTCAGGACGTGTCGAGTCGAGTAGCACATCTTTCAGCTTCAGTACCCAAAGTAGTTCTCATCACCTCCATAGCTTGTGGGATCGATGAAAATCGTTGGTTGAAGATGCTGACTGTCTAATAAGTAACAAATTGACCATCTGCCTGCCAAAATCTGTGCATGTGTTTTGGCACTAAGTAACAGATTCCATTATTCAGAGACTCATTGATGTTTTGGCTGTGAGCTCCTAAGCATCTTTCGAATAAATCATTTGATGATAGACTTTCGTAGATCCTGACATGTTCGAAAGTTTCTTAAGTTCCTTTTACTTCAGCCTGACGCCACTTGCACCAACTATCCTCGCCGAGTAAACACTTTGAGTATTGGGGATTTTCGTTCGATGACGAGCAGTGTTCGAGGGAAGTCCAGATTTCATTTCGCACATGTTGTAAAGAATTTGAGTTTCTCCGAATCGCCAGCCCATTTGTTAGCTGACCGATTGATTTGTCCGTCAACTTTCTTTTTCCTTTCCCACCGATACCTTTGTTTTCTTTCTTCAGTTTTCGTAATCTCGTTCCAATTCGCTTCTCAACGTGTCCAACGCATTCTTTCTTTCTTTAGACAAGCGCCATCGTGGTGCGCCGCGCATAGTATCTCAGAAACGGTCGGAAATTGGTACCTTTCGGTTCCCAGAAACATGCCAAGGAATATGATTTTCACCAAATCCTTTCAGTGGCGTATTCTCAGATACATATAGATTGAAATTAAGCAAAGAAAATAATCGATTTTTTAAAACCATCAGAGTAGAAGACTCCTTCCCCTTTCGGGATACTAGTCACTTAGAGGTTGTGAACCCGAAGCTTTTATGGCTAGATTTAGTTAAGAAGTTAACTATGACACAACTCCCATTAGTTGTCCTACAAAATATAACGTCCTTATCAAAAAGCATCAACAGAAAGCCAGCTAGTTCAACAAACATGTTCCGCTTCGACTGATTTAATATTGTTGACGATTATATCGTATATCACGAGATTTCCTTTTTTGTTATGATATGGTCTTATAGAAGACACTGAGCGATCACGTCAAATAGAAACAGCTTCCACGGTAAAGGTCAAACACGCGAAGGCATCGTTCCGTAACAGTGCATTTTGCAGATCCCTTACACCTCTTCGCTTCTCTTCGGCTAGACTTTTGATTTTTCACTTCGTTGCAAATTTCCAGTCGTGCATATATTTAGTTAGTTTCAAATCACGACAACAGTCCTCGTCGTCTTCAATTAGTCGATCTTAGTGACTATTAGACACTGCAACATCTATCATTCATATTCGGGATTCATTAGCGCTATAATGGGATAGTGATAGCATTTGAAGGGTGGATATTCAAAGTCGTATAACCGCCATTTTCATTTTTTTACAGGAGGACAGAAAAACAAAAACTCGCGTTTGTTTGTTCGTATAACTGTCAATTTTTCAAAATTCGATTTGCTTACTTTTTTGAAACTCTAAGCTGATGCCGTTATTTTGGAGAGAAGAGCAAGTCAAAATTTTCAATAGTTTTATTGCGAGAGTTTTTGAAAAATCGCAATTTAAACCTTTTCGACCCAATGCCAACCACTTTTCTGTCAAGGTAAATATTCCGTCTAGATTTTGACGTATAAAAATTAAAAATCCTCAAATCGCACGTTTGATTATATTTTGGCAGTAATTTACAAACATTTTGGTACATGAAACAATGTTTTAGGTCCTTTATTCCCGGAGAAAATCGAGGTCTATCGCGTCGCGATAAGCAAAAAAAGCATAAGCGGCAAAGATTGGGAAAACGTACTCCAGCGAAAGTCATTCCCAAAAGCCTAGGTCGTTTTCTGTGGTATTTCACGTTATTATTAATTAAAAAAGTTTGCACAAAGAAAAATTACATATATAATATCTCGGTCAAAATAACTACCAACGAATTCACAAAAACAAATAAATAAATATCGTTGTATGCTTTATGTTATTTATTATGTGAGCGTTAATTGAAGGATCTTGATTGTAGAATAGCCCAAAATTAGTTAAAATCTTCGCGAAGCTTATTTCTCTGACTTCCACTTCGTGACTCCAACAGCAGATATACGGCTTTGAACTCCCAGGCCTCCCTTGACTTATACGTGTTTAAATTTCAAGTGGTCGCATTTTCCTCAATTTAAATCGAAATCGTTTCAAATTTTAATGAGCGTCGTATTACTTTATAACGAACCAGTTGTTGTTATTAATATAAAAAATGCAAAAATGCGGGCGGTTTTTCTGTCCTCCTGTAAAAAGTTGGAAAAGGCTGTTATACGACTTTGAATATCCCCCCCCTCAACTTCAGTGACACCGCTCTCGTGAGTTATTAGCTATTCGTTAAAACATCTCGGTAAACTCTAGTAGAATTACATTACAATAAATTATATGGGTAAAATTACAACAGAAATATGTATAGAGTACTGAATTGCACCGGTTTGGCCCCAGATAGACGTTAAATTTTAATGATATATCCGTTCCACACAAAGTCAAAACGCTATCCATAACACACTATAGTTATAGATGTTGTGCCCTTTCCCGCGCCAATTCTTTCTTAGAGAGTAATATAATATAGAAGCAAGGATGTCGAAAAAGGAGCCTAAAATCGATTTTCTATATTTAGTCGGATAATATTAACACCAGAAATAGGTATAGTTCGACGTAGAACAAAGGAGAGCTAGGGGCTCTTCAACCAATTGGTTTAGCTACCTTGCGGGGTATTGCAATATGCTAAAATTATGCAATTATGATGCAACTCTACCTTCAATTTCACAAAAATCGGTTCATCTAACCTACTGCGACCGTTTGAGCCAATAAAATACCAAATCTGTTATATTAGATCCGGAGTAATTATTATTAATTAATGCTGTTTTTTTTTTCTGATAAGCCTACGAAATTATCTAGACAAAGTAGGGTATCAATATTTTATTAATGAATTTTTCAGTTTTCGAAATATGACAAATCGTCGCTGTTGTGCTATCTTATGACAAGCGTCATTTAGCACATTTCGAGAAAAACGATTTTTAAAGTTTGGGATTGAATATCTTGTAACTTATAAATAGTAGAAACAATTTAGAGAAGACAATTGTTGCTTCTATCTATTCTGTATTAATCTCTCAAATATTACGAAGATCGGTGCACTACATTGCGAGTTTTTACTAAAAATGTAAACAAAAGTCGCACGCACGCATGTCATAGGTGTGTATTGATGACAAAATTTGTATGGCGTGTCATAATCGTGCATGAAAATTTTCCACACAAATAAAGCATCAATTATTAACTTTTAATCATATCTTTGTTTTAATTTGGTCTATAAACAATCGGTTAAATGCATTTTGAAGAAAATGATTCAGGGAATCTAGAAAAAATAGTAACTTTTGATTACAGTGTTCTCAAATATGCTATATTTCCAGGTTAAAACTTAAACTGTGTTTTTCTCACAACTCGTGTATTTTTCTTATGAAAATTTTATTGCCATTGTGTTTCTCCGACATTTTTACACATAAAAACATCTAAAACTTCAATATAACTTGTGCAAATCCCAAGATACAGTGATTTGAAGCAAAAACTCATAATTTCTCATCATGTTTCTCTCTATATCTTAGTAACCAAGTAGAATTTCAAAATTCTGAAAACGCCACTTTGTAGAAATTTTTCAGACAAGTGATGTGGCATATCTAACTCAGTTTACCCCAAAATGGCGTTTGTCATAAGATAGCACAACAGCGACGAAATGTCTATCTTTCCTACCTTGTTCAAAACAGCATACATTCCCCTAGAACCACTATTAATGGATGGAAACATAATAGCATCGTGTCAACAGCAAATAGATTGCGTAAAACGTTCATTATGACGACGGCTCCCTCTTTTCGCTTCCACGTGTTCCCACCACGTTGTTTTGTCTGCAGGCAAACCGTTTCAGAACGTTAACTCTTCAGAACTGTTTCGCTGTGTAAACATATTGCGCCGAGCAAGCATTACAAAAACAGTGCATCATCGGAAGGCATTGTTTTTCTGTTTGTTAAGGTATCGCCAACCAATTTTGGCCCAATGTATCAAATCGATATATTTGATTTTTACTATTATTTCATGTTAGATATAAAATTGCAAATGATTAATTTCATAAGAAAATTCATTTAACATTTAAATATTTAAAAGTTACTGCCGCCGACATTCACCTTGTGCGTCATCAACACCAACATACGAAGCCTGTTGGAATTACATTAGAATCAAAATCTCTTTAAGTACCAAAATATCAAAATGCCAACAATACCATAAAGTTATAATCGGTACCCCTACCCTTCTGGGCTGCCACTCGATTCTATCAACGCCGCGCCGCACACATTAGAAAAGTGGATCTTCGGTCTGTTTTATTGATGATTCATCCGGTTGGTTGGTTTGTTGATGGTGCTGCGCTGACAGATAGGTTTGGCCTTGGCATACATAAACAGGAAGCTGGACAAAAACTGTCCGCTAGTTGCAATACTTTGGCTTGTGTATAGTAAACTAATATACTGAAACGGGTACGTGCAACACAGCTGCAATTATGAGTGATGTTTTTGTTGGGTAACCGAAGTTAGAAGTATTTGTCCTAAATATGCACTTTATTTACATGAGTTATTTCGAGTAACGTAAATGGAAAAATCTGCTGAGATGAGATGATTGAAGATGTGGATATGATTAATGATTTAACGTCGGTCATTAAAAACAGTGTCAATGAATTCTTTTTAATGAGCAAGATTTGAAGCAAAGCTAATCATTGAGGTCTATAATTGAACAATTTATGAAGAAACAGTTATACTTGTGTAAATGTTATCGTTTTAGTATATCATGGATTGCATTTTGAATTCGTCTCATCAGTATCTGGCACTGACATGGAAACCAGAGAGATGCACCGATGTTTTGATTTACTGATGAAACATAGTAAAATCAAAATTTGGTTAAGGGACCAATGTGACGTACTGTGCTATATTACTCCTCTAGGGAGACAATTGTAATCAGACGATGGCAATTTATACATTTTTAGGAAAGAAGGAAAAGCTTCCATAGCTTTGGTTCAAGAACCGTATTTCGATAAAGGAAGCTTCTATGTTGAAAAGATTCTTAGCCCCGTCTTCGTAGCTTTCAACCAAAACGCCATTACAAATCCACGTGAAATGCCTCGTGCATGTACACTTGCGAATAGTACTATTGACGCATATCTTACATCCGACCTCACAACTCGCGATATTTGTCCCATCGTAGTCAATATGACTGTTGATAACATAAACAACAAATACGTTTGTTGTTTAGCATATTAGCCGCAAAATGGACCATCACCTTCTGATGATTTCAAAAGAGTTGTATCATACTGTGGCAGAAATGGGTTTCCCCTCATAATTGGCGGTGATGTAAATACCCACCATATAATTTGGGGAAGCTCAGATATCAATTTGAGAGGCCCCGAATTGATGGAATACTTAAGCAGTACAAATCTGCACATAGTTAATGTAGGAAATCGCCCAACATTTGCACGAGCTGGCAGGGAAGAGGTGTTAGATGTCAATTTCTGCTCTGACGGTATTACGCATGAGTTGACAAACTGGCTAGTACCAAACGAGCTCGAACAGGCGTTATATGATCATAAGTATATCCTCTTTGATAATTTAAATGTCTCGCTAGATATCGTCACGCATCGTAATCTCAAATCTACGAACTGAGACCTCCACGAAGAGGGCTTGGCGACCAGGTTTCATGGGTACATTCCGACGATTGAATTTCCAAATGACTTGGATGAGTTCGTGGATAAAAAACTCACTCACAGTAGCAGTATATCAAGAAGCTTGTCCGCTTCCAGTTATACCTGCTTCTAGAGAAACACCTTGGTGGAATACTGAACTTATTCGACTCAACAAGTTCTGTAGAGGATCTTGGAATCGAGATTAGTAGATTAAATAAGTGAGTTTCGTAATTGGAAAACATTCATGTCAGTTCGATTAGAACTGTTAATGCTGAATACTCGTCTGATGGAGATGTAGCACTCAACTAGCTTCTTGATACGCACTTTCTGAGCACAGATGTCGGTTGCACGCAATGCTTAGCAACCGACATCTGAGCTCATCGTTAAGACAAGCATGGATAAAGACACTGAGTGTCTGAGGATGTCCTCAAAGTGGAGTGCTGTCACCACTTCTATGGAACCTTGCCGCCATTGGCTTGTTGAGGAAACTGAATGAGCTTGGGTTTCCGACATATGGTTTTGCCGATGATTATCATATAATGATCGCCGGTATTTGAATTAACACACTTTTTGAAATGGTCAATAAGCCATACGTGATGTTTAGCAATGGTGCCTTCATGTTGGACTATCAGATAATCCAAATAAAACATCAACGGTGCTATTCACACAACGATGGAGCCGGAGCTCGTCCGTTGCAGTTCTTTGACTCTAAAATTACAGCCGCAGATTAAGTTAAGTACGTTGGAGTAATTCTTGACTCAAATCGAAATTGGACAGCTCACAACGATTTCAGAATCAAGAAAGCTTGCATGGCCTTCGGTAAATGTAGACGGGCTTTCGGCAAATCTTGGGGACTCAAACCCAAGTACATTCAGTGCATCTACACAACAATAGCTAGACCAATACTGACATACGGGTGCCACTATGTGTTTCTGAAACAAGAAGCACTTTCTTGTGCGTACCGCGTTAAGGTTACAGGGAACAGTAACCCAATAGATCGTGCATCTGGCCGCACAAGACTGCGGCCCCAAATGGTTACTTGGGATGAGTATACACTTGCTCCCAGTGACCTTAAAAGCACATGTAATTATCCTTATAAAACTTTCAACGTGAGAATTCTTCCTTGCGAGGAATGGCTGTCTGGCTAGATGGAGCGACAACTTGAAGAATACAGTGAAAACCCGTTTTTATTATCTCTTGGCGAATTTTAGGCTGATAAAACATTCTAATTCTAATTATTTGCTTTAAGTTCCCGTTAAGGGGGTCTGACAGTGCATAATTTTAAAAAAAATGATATTTTTATTTTTGCATTTTTCGGATCTTTAAGATATCAAATATATGCCCAAGAAAGGATTTACTCGAATTCAACTTGGTTCGTCTGCTAAAGCCCATCAAACTACCAACTATCAATTTTCAAATCGGGACAAAAAGCTGTTAAAATCAGGTATAGATGAAATCGGGGGCTGATAAAATCGGGTATGTATTTTGATGCTGCTGGAGTCCATTGTCGTGAAATGAGATTGAACCAGTATCATTCGCTTGGTAGATACTGTACCGTATTTCAAGCAGCAATTTTCGGGATTCTGTGACGTGCAATCGGCACTTCAGCAGCGTATTTTCGGCAAAAGAATCTATTTTTGATCTGATAGTAAGGCTGCCCTTAAAGCACTTAGTTCGACAGATTCGAGATTGAAATTAGTAATCGCATGTCGAACTCAAATCGAAGAACTTAGCATTTTAAATGCCTTCTACCTTCTATGGGCACCCGGTCATACCGGTATTACTGGAAATAAATTGGCGGACGAATTGGCTACAGCGGGCGCAGCGGCTAACTTCGTTGGTCCAGACCAGTTCTACCACTTTCGATAAGTTGGATAAAGCACAAGATTCGCTCTTGGACGGCATCCGAACATGCCAACCATTGACGTAGTTTGCAAACTTGCGTTCAAACAAACACTTTTGTGTCGGAAGTGGGTCCGAAAATGTCAACGAATTTGCTGTATTTTCCAAGCATAATTGCGGTATTCTAGGACATTGTAAACTCAATTATCATATGGCAACTACTCGGCGTACTGAGTATTATTTGCGTGATTTTTTTGAATTCGATTACGGAACTTCATATCATTTGATATGTAACTGCCCTGCAGTAACGCATTTGCGTTTCCGGATGTTTGGTTCACCGTACGGAGATGAACCTATGTACAGAAAGCTAAAACTCAAGTATATGCTATCGTTCCTGATCCAGTGTGGTAAAGTAATATAGTTTAAGCCATATTTGAATGACAATATCTCTTCGGGGTGTTGTCGTTCTATTATCTCAATATCCCCTCAAGAGTGTTCATATATCCGCTCATCGAGAAATGTCTTTTATTCCCTTGGAAGTGAAGAAGATTTCCGTATTGTCTATGTTCTATTCATCGTTATTTTCATTATACACTTCCCTAATCCTCCCCATCAAGAAATGATGAAAAGACAAATTACGGCAAGGCCCAATCTCCGATCAACACGGGGAACGTGCCGTTTGAGCCAGTCGCTACTGATTCCCGAATCATTGATACCAATAATTGAACTATTCATAAAAGAAAAAGTTTTTTACACAAATGTTGTTTTAGTCTGCATTCAGTATCTGGCAGTGACTTGGAAACCAGACAGATGCTCAGAAGTTTTGATTTGCTGATGAAACATAGTGAAATCCAAATCTGGTTCAGCTAAGGAGCCAATGTGACGTACTGTGCAATATTACTCCCTGTAGGGAGACAATTGGTTGGTGTTAAGTCAGGCCGGACTAAGTGACAAAATATTGATTTCGAGAAAAATGAGTTTAAAGTTTGAATCGCAGTATCCTTTACATTATAATTAAAATTAATTTTTACTATCATTCTTGTTTATTGTTACATATTTCAAATCTGGAAAAAGTCGAATGTAACTGACGAAATTCTTCATCCTTTGCTATCATTACCTTATTTTTTTATGTTTACGACTTAGTCCGGTCTGACTAACATTGATCAATTGTAATGTATCATCAGATCATGGAAATTTATACATTTTTCATGCGTGAAAGGCACATTCTGGGACCTTACTTGGGAGCAGTTGTTTGCATCGTGAACACAAATTGTATAACATGCTTGGATTTAGTGTCGATCTGGGTGCCAATTCGATGCCAGATCCTGATAAGACGAAGTGTGTATTGACTTCGTTGGGTTTTGACGATGATTTTGGCGGATTGCCACTGACTTTATCGTGTATCACTTCTGATCATCTAATACTAGTTGCTTAGAAAATGGAGTTAATACCAATCCGACGTATATCAAAACCTCAACAATATGATACCCAATATCAGCAATTATTTGGGTCCTCTATCTGAAAATCGTAATAATATTTTTATAAAAAATTCTAACAAGTTACAGTTTTTTGACAGTTTTTTTTTATTATAAATATTTTAACCTTAAGGTCATTAGCCTCTACAGGTTAGTAAATATCTCTAACCCTATGTGCGGGGTTGGGACTTGAACCCAGGTGAGCTGCGTACAAGGCAAACGATTTACCAACTACGTTATGTCCGCCCCATTTTTGACCAAATTCTGAACAAATTTTTTATAGGTTTGTTTTTCCAAATTCAGTGAAATATCGATCGGAACGTGCAAAAAAGTAGTGTTTCCATACAAAGTTTAAGTATACTGCAGAAATTCCGATAGCCACAATTGCATTTAAAATTTACAGTCATTTGGGGTCACTGAGGGAACTCAGAATGTGCTGTGACGGAAAATTGCAAATTGTACATATCATGCAATTTATAAAATATTTCTCAAACAAGCCAGTTTATTATAATTCCCAAATTCAGTTTTATAGGAAAACAATAGTGGTATATAATGAAATACATTTCCAGTACACCGGCGAACTGAAATAGGCGAACAGATAAAGATTTGAAGCATGTATCTATAAAGAAAGCGACTGCATTTTTTCTTAATTTTGAAAAATTAACTCATTTCATTCATTCTAAATCTGCCATTAAACGCATTTCTCGTGCAAGACATTCAACGCACATTTAATCTATCGATAGAATTATCAAATTAACCTAGAATATTTTCGCTACGACATTCAAAGGCAACATACTCTTTCGTGACTAAGATCAAGCGTGGTCTGGTCACGAAAACTGTTAGATACACGCAATGTACAGTAACACAGTAACACCGGTGGTAATCATGTTCGGCTACAGTTGCGTTGCTAAAAATGCAACATCAAATGCCGAGATAACGATCAACCAGTGCCTATATAATTAGTTTGAAACAACCGGTGGCTCTACTATGGATGGCGTCCGTACGGGTGAGTGAAAATTCTTTTTTTTGCGGTCTGCAAAGCAGTACCTATACATTGCTTCACGGCGTACGCAAGCCAGGCCAGGGATGTCAGGTGCTAACTAAAAACCATGAGTAATTACCAAGGTCGCGTTCAATATTACCCAATCAAATGGTCGATTGCCCGACAAAGTGGAACTTCCAGTACTCGTTAACACACATACGTTCTGCACATACAAATTACTCACTTGCTATACGGCGGAAAAACTTGCCGAGTCAGTCCGCATGTAAGACCAACCCATAACTAGTTTGCGTATAATTTACTGCAATGAACCATTGAACCGCGACCATTCTGTCTCGTACCAACTCATTTCGCAAAGCTGAGGACCCAAATTTGGAATTGGATTACTCTGTTAGGTCAGGAGGTTAATATTCACTCTGCAGACGCCTTTGTTACCATCTACGCAGAAAATGTTCTTACGACTGACTGCAATGTGCCCAATCTGTAGCGTCGCTAAAAGCTAAAAAAATGAATAACTTGAAGATGTATCAGTACCAGAGCACTGAATAATGTTATTATGCAAAAATGTGTCAACAGAGAAATTAAACGACTTTCGTCGTGCACAATAATCTAGTTAGACAGAATTGCGAGCGTGTGTAGTCAAAGCAGAGATAACCGCTTTAGTGGTGAGTACGATGACATGTCGAGGATAATTTAAAAAAAAAAGGTTTGCAATGATTATCGACCGGATTGACTAATACTTCAAATTTAAAGCTTAGAGCTTCTTTCCCGAAGACAAGCAATTATTTTTTTTAACATTGTCGGTAAATTTAATTGTTTATGCTAGTCAGTCTATTGATACTGTGACCTATGATCACTCACTTATCAAGCGAACACTGACTGGACTGTTACGCGTAAGGAGTCACATCACACATCGATATGGTACTGACAGTAGTGCCGCACTGTTTTTAAGAAAACCATTCCAATTTCACGGCTTAATCTGATTACAATTTGAACTATTAGTCTTCAAAACCAAATAAGTATAAGCTAAAAGAAGTTAAAAATGGTGGCCATTTCTTGAAGTTGCTGTAGATAAACATCACGAACATAAAAAAGGCAAATATTTCACTTACACAAAAACAACTTTCTGTCATTATTTACCTGAAAATAGAAAAAAAATTATTAGTTCATTTCGTATGTTGGAATATTTATATTTCCGTTTTAATCATTAGTAAAATTGTGGTGGACTGCTAGCTGCATGGTTCGAAGAGAGTAGGCTCACATTTCTTTAGAAAGTTCAAATGTTTAAGTACTTGTCCGGCCATTAGGCCGAAGGCCGTTTGGCCGAAAGTCATTGGGCTGAAGGGCATTCGGCCAAATGAAAATTAAGCCGAATGGTCATTAGGCCGAATTGTCACTAGGCCGAATTGTCATTAAGCCGAATTATCATTAGGCCGGTTGATCAATAGGTCGAATGGTCACTAGACCGAATGGCCTTTAAGCCAAATGGTCATTAGGTGGAATGGTCATTAGGCCGAATGGCCAATATGCCAAAGGACACAAGGCCGAATAAACCAAAGAGAGAACCAAATAGAAGATACAGATTCAAAACAATGATCAGTTTTAAATGAAGAGTGAATTTGAGCATTTTTTTTTAAATTTTAAAATAAGATGTTTAGCATACTTTCGTAATCTTTTTAGCTGCATATTTAAATAAAACAAATAGTGATGAGAGATGGCGTTTGGTCACGGGTTTCTCACAAAATTTTTTTTTTGCTTCTATCACCTACATTTCGAATGCCTTCATCTTCAGGGCAAGAGGCACTAACAATATTATCTTTGTCAAGTTGGTTTGAACATTTAAACGGAATGTTCAAACCAACTTGACAAGGGTAATATTGTTAGTGTGTTTTACCTTGAAGATGCATGCATAGATATTCGAAACGTAGGTGATAGACGCAATAAAATATTATACATAAATAGACGGATTGCTGAGAGGTTATGTCCATCTAATAAAAAATATAAATAACTGTTATCAGATCGACACTCATGATTGACAGTTGGACGCGACACGCGCGTGGATTTTCGATTAGATCTGCCGCAATCTATGCCTGGAACATACGAACTCCGCCAGTTTCATAGGCAGCGTTTAAACATTTTCAATACCGTCATGTGGGTTCGTTTCCAAATGGAATGCTTCTATTAGTGGAACTAGATTTGAACGTTCAGTGAATTAGTATCGATGGAAACATAATCTTGTAACTAGCATGAACGAAGGTAATATTAATAAATACTTTTATGCGGTCCATTAACGCTTTATTCAATAATAGATTTAATTTTCAAATTCAATTGAATAAATAAATCAGTACTTTTATTACATTGTGCCAAAACCTGCTCGAACGCGGTTTGCTAACTTCACTATAACCGTTGAGATCACCGTACAGCAGCTGTAAATAATGCCTTGATAATAAATAATGATGGCGTACAGTGCTCTGTGTGTAGTGTTTCGTATACACTAGCCGCGATGGCAGAAGGCAAAAAAAGGAAAACAAACTATTGGAACACTTTTTTCTTTTTCTTACCACTCTTGCTTCAACTTCGAATTGCTATTACTGATACGGTTCAATGTGTATGAGCTTGAATCGAGCACTGTACGCAACTCGGATTTGGTTTCCATTCATTTTGAGTCACTTTTGTCTTAAGGGCACGTAGAACTGTCTACTCAATTTGAAGAAAAAAAAATTCCCTGAGTATTTCAGGTTTTCCAGGGTATTGTGAAAACCACGTGTCTGTACGTTCTCATACTCCTAAGTAAAAGTCTCAGGAAGCAATCCATGGATGGTCTACTCGAAAATAACTGTAAAACTAATTCGGAATGGGAATGAATAACATCCAAATAAATAAACAAAAAAAAACTCAAATTAATGCGTAATATGATTAAAAACAGAAATAAATAAAAAGAATTAAATAAACAAATACTAAAAATAAAATAAAATACGAAATATGTTTACTACAGTGTATCCGCTTATTTTCTAGCTTGACCGGTCTGGCGCAGAGACTGTAATTCATGACCTAGATACGGAACCAGTGAGCTGGAGGAGGAGGGGGAGGGGCTCACAAGAGCACTCCAGCAATAAAACAAATCAGCAAACTATAACTGTAACCATCCGGCTGCCGTCGTCGCCATAAATTTCTAAGCAACTGCCGGCCGATCCTCCAGCTTCAGTGTGCTCTCTTCCACCATCACCACCACCAACAACAACCCAACACACAACCAACCGATAGACAAAGCTACGGAACTGAAAGTGTGAAATGGCTCAATTCTTTGCTGGGCTCTGATTCGCCATAGTCACTGAGAAGAGTGAACTATTTATCATTGGGTTTGAATTTGAGGCAGGAAAGACTACTGGAACTGGGTACGAAAAGAATGACTTATTGCGATTTCGGTTGAGTTGAATTATAGCAAAGTGATTTCAGCAGTTCTGGTTTGGTAGCACACATAGTCAACTATTATGAAGTTGGGAAATATTTCCAAGAGTTATCATCTTGGTTTACAAGTAAAAAAAAACTTCAAACGGGGTATTGCAAAAGTCACAGTGAAACATAATAAGTAACCAATGAAAAGCTAACTGCTAACATTTTGCAAAGGAAAACATGAAAATGCGACAGTTAACTAGACATTCCAGTTCCATAGGTAGATTGATCGTGTATTTGCTCTTCTGGAAGTCTCTTCACTATACGGTTCGCTTGCTTTCAACCGATTCGCAAGGAAATGGCGAAAGTTTGTTTGTCGACTTTTCGTTGAATGTGGTCATTAGTTAGGGGTTTGCACTTGTGCTACATTCTCTTGAAATTGGGCAAAGCTTATTAGGTTAGGGGATATTATAGGTGATTGCTGATGTCGGCAAGCTTGTTCAAACTTCAACATATTTTGGAAAACCACATTTTTAACAAGCGTGGCAAGATCAGTTCTGTTCTTTTATAACACTTTCATGTCCACACTGAAAACTTTCATGCTTATAGGTCTGAGAAGTTTTCAATAATGTTTCCACAAATTGGAGTTAGTATTATGCGCTTTGCTCTTCGTTTTGGAATGCCAACAATAGCGTGACAGATGCCATGCCACACACACTATATGCAGAAGGTAGAACAAATGTAGTGAATCTCTTACTTCACTCATATTATGATCGCAGGTAATTTAATGGTTATTATAGATAGACAATCATACAATTCGTGTAGGTAATCAACAGATTGTGTTAAGAGTCAATCTTGCCATGTTCTATGACCACCATCGGTTTCATCTTCCATGAATAGCAAAAAACAAAAATGAACACAATGCATTATACTTGTGTCCCAGATACCACCAAACTATAATTTCGAACACTACAATGTTACAACACAATAAACGTTTAGAACTGGTAGGTTTTACATAAAATGGCTGCTTTTTAGAAATACTTATTTTCAAACAAAAATGAATGTGAAATAACTTTTATTTATTTGGTTTAGATATGGTGCATTTTAAAATGAAATTTAATTTTGTAGGTTTTGGTGTTTTTAGATAAATTCAGTGTATTTATTTTATTTACATTATCAAATGAATAATAAGAAAACGTTGAACAAGTCACTCATTGTTCATATCATAACAATGGCCAGAAGTCTTATTTGGAAATTTAGAGTTTGTGACACCTTTCTTAAATTTTATATATTAGGGTAATGAGTCTATTTTCATCCTATGTTTACCGATTATCATCCTACCCATTTGAGATCATTGGTTAATGGGAGGTTCTCCTTCAAAATGCTCAAGGATTTGGTTTTTTTCTTTGCATTTTTTGCAAGGTGTAAATGTCTACTAGACTGACTAGTTAACGAAATAGTACGACGACCTTCATAATATGGCCTAAAAAGCTCATTACGGTTTAACAACCACTTTCAACTCTTTCCATTTTTCGTCATTTGGCGTTCTCGCTTATTTTGCTGCTTTGGAACTTTTTCGTCATTTTTGTCTTTATCGTCGTTATTGTACTTCGTATCTTCATTGCAGTTGTCGTGTTTTTATCCCCTATCTTCTTTATCATTTACGACATTATAGTTTTGAATCTGTTTTCTGCTTTTTTGTAGTCCTCGTAATTCTGGCTCATTTTTGTCGTTGTACTCCGTTGTTATCTATTTTATCTTTTGTCTCTTTTGAATCTTCGCTGTCGTTTTCGTAATTTCGTTTCTTCCATTCGTTGTACTTTATTCCTTTGTTATAGTTTCAGAATTTTTCGTCGTCCAACTATTCGTCATTATTGGTTTTTTTGTGATTTGGCTTTTTAAGTCCCTTCCGTCATTTTCATCGTTGTTTTGCTTACTCTTTCTGGGTTATTTCAATGTTTTTATCTTCCATTTATTTCATCTTTGTAATCCCATTCGGTCTAATTGATTTTTCTTTCTATTTAAATATCAAGTTTCACATTTGTTCCCATAATTTGTTCCGTTTCTCGACTATTTCGTCATATTCATAATCTGTTTTATATTTTTGTCTATTTTATCTTTTCTGTCTCTTTAGTATGTTTTTCGGTCATTTCGAACATTTGTCTATTTTTCTTTGTTTTCCCCGTATTTTGCTTAGTTTTTTCATTGATTTTTTGTAATTCTTTTATTTAACACGCTAGCAATGCGCTAGCATAACGGAATAATCGGAGGTCTTTTGTATATTTACAAGATATAAAAGGTAAAAATAACAGAACAAGTCATTAATAAGAGCCTCCCAGATTCCGTGCGCGCAACTTATCATTGCAAGAGATCTTTTTCCGCAACGGAAAAAGATTCGATTCCTCGCCAACTACATCTTGGGGTTTATTTCTTTTTTTATTTTATTATCGTTTCAATGTTTTTCGTCATCGCCGTCTTATTCGTCGTAATGGCTTTTTACGTTTCTTTTTTCGTCGCTATTTTTCTTTCTTTCTTTTGTTTAGGTTATTTCAACTTTTGTTTAGGTTATTTCAACGTTATTTGTTTAGGTTATTTCAATGTGTTTGGCTTTTCATGTATTGCAGTTTTGTAATCTTTTTCTGTACAATTGACTTCCACATGTATTTGTATCATTTATTCCGCTTTTCGACTATTTGGACGTATTCATTTGCCTATTTTGTCATTTCTGTCGCTTTTGTGTTCATTTGCAAATTTCATATATAGGGGAATTGTGGGTACAATTAACAGGGGGGGGGGGGGGGTAAAATGAACAGGTGGTTAATTCAAGTCAATGTTAGTGAAATTTAGAACAAGCTTCACAGAAACGTAACCTGCCAAGTATTCAAAGGATATTGAAATCATTTCTTTTGATAAAAAGCTGTCGAATGTGGAATAAATATGATGAAAACAAAAATCGACATTCATGTTTGTCGCTGATGTTAAATTCGACATGTAGAATATAAGGAAGTGAAATTTAAATTTTATGATGAAAATGGTGTTACATGACAGTAATTGAACCTCTTGCAGATATTTCACAGCAATAAGTAGGGATCAGGACAAATTGGCTCAATGGAACGGCTGTTTGAAAATAAAATGTCTTAGGGGGTAAAATGAACAGGTTGTAGTGGGGGTAATATGAACCATCTTGCTGCTCCAAGTACCAAGCCTCAAAATTAATAGCTAAGTTTAAGTTGCTATATCTTCAATGTTCTCCAACAGATCCTTAAAGTTTAAACATCTATGGATAACCCCAAGTTTGTAGATGTGTTTCGATGTCACAGAATTGTAAATTGGTAAGTATTACATGAAAATTTAATTTTTCCGTGACAAGTTTTTTTGCCTACAAAATGCCCTGTATGTATGCAATGCTCATGAGCCGCTGGGACATCAGCATTGCTCGGAAAATGCTTTTCAACGCTAAGCATTGCATACATACAGAACATTTTGCAGGTCACTAGAAGGTGTTCATTTTACCAGCAGTACATGTTCATTTTACCCACACGTTATAAACATGACTCTTTTCTGGACATGTTTTGAAATCAAGAATAATGTTTGAAAACTTGTGTTTATGTCGAAATATTTTCATCAAATATGTACAAAACATGTCTAACAAGAAACATATAAGGTGATTGTAGTATCTCAATCACTTATTAGTTAGAAAATAATGACTTTGCTAAACGTGTTCATTTTACCATCAGTTCCCCTATCATTTTTCGTAAATTTTCTGTTTTTTTTTGTTTGCTTGTATTTGCGTTATATTGCCTTCCCCAGCAAACGAAGAATCCATAATTCCCCCATGGTCATGGTCCAAATTCATCCCCACTACATAGTGTTTTGATAGTGTTTGATATGGGTTCAAGCCATGAAGACACTATCACCATGGTCCAGAAGATCCCATTTCACAACCATATTCTGGTGTATTTATGGGTTTTTGAGACCATTTCATGATGTTTTGATGGTTGTAAAATTTGGTGCGGACCAAATTCATGGTATCTTTAAGGGTGGTTGAACCCATTAATATTTGCTCGTGTTTTTGATCTATTTTGTTTTTCGTTTTTTTGTGGTTTCACCTTTTTCCTTATTCCATCTTCTTTGTCCATTCACTTTTTTGTTTTCTTACCTTTTTTGTCTTTGTATTTTTGTTTCTTTCATATTTTTGTCTCATTTGTTATTTTTCTTTTTATTTTCCTTTTTTGTATATTTTTTTTCGTTGTCTTATTGGCCTTCTCAATCTTTTTAATCGTATTAGCCATTGTCTTTTAGCCATTCCAGTTTATTTGCTTTGTGTCTTTTTTTCTTTTCCTTTTTTCAGATTTTGATTTGTAATTTATGTCCGTTTTTTTGGTTTTCCTGTTCATTTGTCTTTTTGGCATTCAGTCTTTGTGTCTTCGTTATATTTTAAACTGTTTCCTTGTTTTATCTCGTGTTTTTGCGATTTCTCTGTTTTGTCTTTTTTATCTTTTTAATCTGTTTGTCTTTTTAGCTTTTGTTGTCTTTCATGTAAATTTTTTTTCTCTCTTGTCGTTTTCGTTTTTATTGTACTTTTAGGTTTTTTTGTCTTGCTTATCTGTCAATTTTTTTTGGCTTTTTTCTCTTTCTGTTTTTATGTATCTTTATTCTTTTTAAACATTTGTAGTTCTTTTCGTCTTTTTAGTCCTTTTTGTCTTTGTCTTTTTAGACTTCAGTCTATGTTCATTTTAAGAATTTGGTCGTTTTTTGTTTTTTATTGTTTTTGTCTTCGTTATATTTCTTTGATGTTTTTTGCCTTTTGTTTTTTCACCTTTTTTGCTCGTTTTGGTATTTTATTGTATGTAATTCTTTTTGTTTTGTCCTTTCTTGCTTTTTTATTTATCCTAATTATCTTGGTTTTCTGTCCTTGTCTTTTTCGTTCTGTCTTTTTTGCCTTTTTTCTTTTTTTAGTCTTCTTGTATAATTCGCGTAGTTTTTTACATATTCGTCTTTTTTGTAGTTTAGTTATTTATTTTGTTCATTCATTTTTTGTCTTTTTTGTGTTTACAATCTTTTTTGCTTTTCTCGTTCCTTTTGTTTTTTCTCTGTTTAACTTTTATTGTCTTTTTTGTCCTCTTATTGTTATTTTCTAGTCTTTGGTCAATCTCGTCTTTTTGTCTATTGTATCGTTTTTGTCTCATGTGTCTTTTTGGTGTTTTTGCCTTTTTATCTTTTTGTTTTATTAGTCTCTTGTTTTTTGTGACATTTCGTTCGATTTTTTGGCCTTTTGGTATATTCTTTGTTTTCATTGTATTTCTTATTTTCATGTTTCTTTCATACAATTACGACTTTTTAATCATCTTGAAAAGAAGTCACCTCCGTTTTCGAACTTTTTTTCGACTTTCCGTTTTTTAGTCTGTCAAGTATTTTACGTCATTATCATCGCTTTTTTCGGCCATTATCTTTTTTCACATTTTCTTTTGCTTCTACTTTCTATTTTGTTTTTTATTTAGCTTTTGTTTTTGTTGCCTTCTTTTAATTTGTATTTTATGTCTTTTTCGACTATTTTGCCTTGTATCTTTTTCTGTTCTATTTTTGTTTTTGTCTTCGTTGCATTGTCTTTTGTTTTTAATTTACGTATCTGTGTTTGTTGTCGTTGTTATCTGTTTTGTATGTTTTGTCTCTTTACATTATTTTTATTTCTCTGTCTTTTTATTCTTTTTTTTGTCTAACTTCCTCTTTTTGCCTTGTTTTCTGTCTTTTTCATCTCTTTCGTTTTTTTACTTTTGCGTCTTTTTTATTTTTGTTATGCCTTTTGCTGCCTATCTGAAGAGGTTCTCTACTCTCGAGGCTTAAAATTAAGCTGCTTTGAGGGAATAAATTGAAAAGTATCTACTGAATACATCTTGAATTTGTTCGAAGCTACTTGTTTTGGCTTTAAAATTTTAATTTTGACAACCAGAACAAAACATTGGCATCCTTGGACGTTTCGTTAAATTTTAAGAACAATTAAAAATAATTATTGACATCGAACAATTACTTTTATGAAAAAATTTCCAGATTCAATATTAATGATGTTTGAGGTTACTAATGATTTTGCTGATCTTCAAATTTGTCAAAACTTTATATCTCGAGTACTTTTTCAAATGGACGTAAGTAACAATGAGAGATTCTCTTTGAGGTCTTTCTCTTCTGTTCATTACTCGGCCATTTCAACATTTACTACTCTACTCTTTGCATAATATTGTAGTAAAAATCGTCGGCTTTCGATATGTACTGGAAAATTAGTACAAAGTGTTGTAATGACGTCGTAATAAACGAAAGAGAAAGTAAACAAAGAGAGGCTCTCAATGTTACTTACGTCCATTTGAAAATGTACTCGTGATATATATATATATATATATATATATATATATATATATATATATATATATATATATATATATATATATATATATATATATATATATATATATATATATATATATATATATATATATATTTATATGCATATATATATATATATATATATATATATATATATATATATATATATATATATATATATATATATATATATATATATATATATATATATATATATATATATATATATATATATATATATATATATTATATATGGATGTATATATGTATGAAACAATATGTAAGTACATGCATATATATTCATTTAAAAATATACATACTGATTTACATATACATACATAGATACGTATACATATGTATATAAACAGATACGTGCATACATAGATGGATATATAAGCGTGATATAATCGAAACGTTACTGTAGTTTTAGAAATGCCTATCTCTATTCAGTAGATACGTTGCGATTTATTCTCCAAAAAAAAGTTCAATTTCATTTTGTCTCGTATTTTTCGCTTTGTTGCTTATTTTATGTTTCTTTTGTGTTTTTTACGCTATCAACTTTTAATCATTCTCGACTACAAACCTTTTTGTCTTGTGTAACTTTTTGACACTTTTCCGTATTATATCCTTTCATATTCCCTGTCGTTTCCGTAATATTAGTATTTTGTGCCTTTTTCGTCGTTTATGTTATTTTTCCATTTTCGTTTTTACATTTCCGTCTATTTTGTTTTTTGTATGTATTTTTTGTCTTTTTTGATTTTCACCTTTTTTGTAATTTTAATCTGAGCCTTCTTTTCCGTTTTCTCCGTCTTTATCGTATTTTATCTTTATTTAACTTGTGTGTCGCTTGTGTCGCTTGTGTCTTTTTGTTTTTTGTCCATTTTGTTTTTTCAGTCAATTTAGCTTTTTTGTGTTGTCTGTCTTCTTATAAACTCATTTTAACATCATCCTGTTCCCGCGTTAACACTTTCCGCCTTTCCAACTTTTCGTTTGACGACTGTCAGTATTGCCGTCATAAGGTTTCGCTGATTTCCATTATGTCAGTCGCCATTTTTCCGTATACCATTCTTTTTGTTTTGTTCTGCCCTTCGGTTTCTGAGATTTTCGTGCATTTGTCGGTACAACTTTGTCGTCCATTTCTAGTATTGATTATCTATTTCACATGCTTCCTTTTTCCGTGTTTTTCATATTTTGCTTTTTCAAACTTTTGGTGATTATTTTCTTTTTGCCATTTTCAACTTTTTTTTATTTATTCAGTATTGTATTTTATCACCTTTTCGTATATTCGTAGTTCCAATTTAATGTATTTAAATCATTCCGATTTAATAACTTTTCATCTTTTGATATTCCTGTCATCCCGAGTGTCCATACTTTATTTTAATTTCCCCGTTGAGTACCACATGCACGAGTTTTAATTACCGTCACTAGCAAACTAATTTCATTTCTTCTTTAGTGTTAATTTTGCCAACCATCCGTGATCCATAGGGCATATAATACTCAGTAACATATCACTTTGAGTAGTCCGCACTCGTTTTGTCCGTTGTATATCCGATATACAAGGTCAGTCGTATCTACTTAGGTACTTAGGTAATACTTATTTTATACCGCTTAAAATGCACTCTAGTTAACATAACAACGCGTGCGAATATTGAAGGCATGAGAGCCGACATCTTCCAAAATCATTCGCGGAGAAAGAACACAATACATAGTTATCATTTTATTGCTTAAAACAATATCAAAGATTATAGATGATAAATATTACATAAATAATTATTTCGAAGATATATCTAGAGATAGAAAAGGTACTCGCTTTTCCTCATGTTGTATTGATTTTAGAATGTCATGTTTCGCCAGAATAAAGAAAATAGAAACAATAAAATCATTGACATGCCGGTTAATTCACATAAAAAGTAGTATAACTCCAGACAGTCGGGTGCCCAGAAACGAAGTTGCATTTTTAACAAACAGGGAATTTCCGAATGAATTTAACAAACGATGAATCTATTATTAATTTTCGGCAGCCGGCTGCCCAGAGTAATAAATATAAGATAGCATTTCTTAGAGTTGCATAGATCGTATCGCTTATCAAGGTGGACTTAGATTTGTGCAACTATATCCATCCCACTAACAAAAACTCCTTACATTGGCAAACGTGGCGTTTCAAAGTATAGAACTCTCAAAACGTGTACATTGAGGATGTATATCTACCCCCAGGCACGATTCGTTGATTCTCTGAGCAATTTTGATTGTTCTGGTCAATCACGGAGTAGGAACTACGAATTGTATGGTCATCATGGACAGAGATGTAATGAACCGCAAAGCAAATAAAGAGAAGAATAAAAAACGCTCTTTGCACTTTTCATGCGAACCACCGCTCTTCTCTTTCACAATAAACCTCTTCACTCCGATGTGTGTTGCTCCCATACGTGCATTCTAATCCATGGCTGCATACCTCAAAGAGTAGAAATAAAGAGGTTCTGTTAGTGTGAATCTTGGTCCCACGCGTACAGAAGCAGAGAAGGCAACCAAAAACATTTTAAAAACGTTCTTCCGATCGAACTTTATCTGAATTGTAGTTTGATTCGCCTTCCTCCCTGTTTGCCAGTGAGGGGAGGCACAAAAAAGTGGCTCTTCAAGGTGACACTTTGAATGAAATTGTGCAGCTCTTGGTGCACAGATCTTTCTCTTTTTCGATTTCAAGTTTCTCTGATCATGGATTGAAGTCATTAACATGATGATCCAAAAATAGGTTACAACAATGTCCTTCGGGTTATTTTTGACGCGAAAATTTAAATTGCTTTCAAAAGCGGAATCTAATCCGATCTGAACAATTCTGACATCAAATGGGTACCGTTCCGTACACCGTTGAAATAGCAACTGCGACCCTACATCAGTCGAAAAAAGTTCCTAACAAAGGTTGATACGATGTCCTGATTAATTGAAACTTTTATCATGAAATAGAAAGTTAAAATTCCTACCCAATTTACATTCTGGACCAAAATGTGCAATAATGACAACACGCCAAAAGGCTACAGACAGTTCGATTGATTTCCTATGTTGCGCGTGTAACAATCTCCACCGTAGCTAAACCGTATTATATAGCACATCCAAATCACGTTCCACTTTTATTTCGAGCCTTTCGCGCTCTTTACATTTCATTACCCCGCCGCTAGTGCAGCTTTCGATAAAGGTCTGATGTAACGCCGAAATTGGTTAAACAACAACCGCACACTCGCCGAGACGCGAATGTTTGAATTTGACCCGCTTCCTCCTGTGTAGCAACGGGGAAGGAGGGCAACCCCCGGCCGCGGTGTCTTGTTATTACAGTTTGGAAATTTTCCTATTGCAAAAATTTAATCTTTGTTTGCCGATTCCGCATGCATACAACAAACAAATAGGCCAAGCAGTGTTCAACCGCCAGACTGACAGGCCCAGTGAGTGAGAGCGGGAGAAATTGTTTTCGCATAATAGAGCTTGCGCGATAAACGCGATCCGATTGATGCTGCCGCGGCGCTGGCGGCCGGTCGGTGACGGGCGTTTGCAAGATAAATCAAGCCGAATTTTCAATCTCATTGGAAAACTCTCAGCAAAAGCAATGTCGGTCGGTCCACGCCCAGGGGTAGGAAATGTCATTCAATGTAGGCCTTGCCGCCATTATATCGATTTGGCGAATCGGTCACTTAACTCAATTCCACTCGCATCAACGATTGCCCACCGGCAACGGCGCTTCGATGATGATGGTCATGATGCTTGGGTGGATGGATGGGATTAATTACATCAAATCAAGTGTTTTATGATGCTGCCGACATTATCGGTGTCGAAATGCAAATGGCTAATCAACTGAGCCTACGAGGATTGCATGGCAAATTTTGTAGATTATTGTTGCATAAGAAGCATGCTTACTATTTGTTTGGTAACATCTTTCACCGACTGTTTACAACAATAATAGTAAGTAATTAATCTTACTTCAATGTCGGAGTACAATTTTATGTTCACAATTGGACAAGCTACTAACTGTCTGCATGTACGTTAGAGGAAAGCTTACATTTCCAAAATAATTTTTTGCTGGATAGTGTCTACACATAAATTATTAAATATAAAATTTATAGCATTTCGCCTCACATCTTGCCGCTAGACAGACGGTTCTAATACTTATCTAGCTCGGATAGATAATACACTAATAGGATTTACCGAAATAGACGACTATCTTCATAACCAAAGAAATCGAGCTGCTCTACAACCCGACCGCAAACTACATGGAAGCCATATTAAAATTACAGATTTACGATGTATGTAAGTTTTAGTCTCGTTTTACGGGTAACCAATCGATATGTTCACGTTTCTGACACGATACATGCTGGTTTTGGTAAAATAAGGAAGACGAGTCAGTCTGGTCACCATGCTGAAGCAAAGCTATGCATAATATGGGATGCAATGGGAAACTGATGTTGAAACCGCATCGTCTGAGATGAGTGTCTTTGAAGAAGGCTTATGTAGCCATATAAAAGACTAATTCGCAAATGTGGAACCAAACAAACAATAGCTCGCGTAGAATAATGAAGCCGCTTTTCTTTACGACAGCAGAGCAGTATTATCAAAAGGTATGTATACTTATCGAAAATTGTACGTTTTGAACCGAATGCGAATTTTCTTGACGGATCATCGTCTTATAACATAAAGAGAAATTAGCTTCTTAAGCTTACTTCCTTTAGAAATGTCGTCTTCGTCCAGCTCTCCTCGGCTGACGGTGTTTTATTGCTTTCTGACGTTTGTTCTGTTTGGCTAGTGAATCCGTATTCTGCTTTGTTTGTTTCTTCGTTGGTTGGGTTCAATGTTGGTTCAAGAGAACTCGGAACAACCATTGTTTGTTGAACCTACGATGCTGGTTGAACAGTGGTTTGTTGTATAGATGTTGAAATTTTTGTGTTGATTTTATTGGCAATATATACCTAATGATCAATCGATTTCGATTATGTCTTGTTTATCGACAGTATTGACATTAGGCAATCTGATTAGCTTAAGTACACAGCGTGCTCTCAGCATAAAAAGTACCATTAGGTAGGGTTACAAATGATGAACCGCATTTCAACCAGAGTTACTCCACCTATCTATTCGGGAAAAATATCTTCCTATTTGCAACGAGATTTACTTTTTCGTACTGCGACATCAACATTGTTTTACCATGATTGTTTTAATTACCACATAAATGGGAATCTTTATTAGAATGCCTTCATGTTTAGAGGACTACTTCAAGTTGTTCTAGCGAGTAAAGATCTGGAATGCCACTTTTGAAATCTCTATTTCTGTCAAAAAATATCGTAGTATCGGTATACTTGCAAAAATCTGCACAAAAACATGGAATATTCATAAAAATCTCAAAAATCCACCGAAAGAAATCAGTGAATGTGAGAATAAGATTTTTGGAAATGCTCAACGGAAAACATTATATGAGTTAAAGTTTGATTTCATAACATTATTTTAGGGATAATAAATTAGAATGGCTCGATTGGCACGTCCCCCATTTTATTCGGAGCTTTGTGACTTGCCATATCGTCTCATAATTTTTCTGAATGGAAGGTGGGACATGGAAAACGACAACCCAATATGTACAATCACAACACAAAACAGTAAACAGCCTGTGTTCTTCCCTTCCGAAGGAATATTAAACCTTACTGATGAAGCCCGCAGCTCTCTACCGGAGTTAGGAACATTAACCTATCCTTTTAGCTCTCCGTACATAAGTTCATCTATGTATGAGGAACCAAAAAATCCGGATACGCAATTGAATTACTTCAGAGCAGTTACATATTAAATGATATGAAGTTCCGTAATCGGATTCACAAAGATCACAAGAATAATGCTCAGCGCGCTGAATAGTAGTCACGTGATAATTGAGTTTGCAATATTCAGTCAGCGCCTGACTAGAAAGCTGGAATTGTGCTTGGAAACATGCAAGTAAAAAAGTCTTTGACATTGTCTTTTGACTCAAACTAGGTCGTAAATTTTTTGTTTGAATGGAAATTTGTAAGTTTGGTCAATGGTTGGCATGTTCGGATAAAGCTTAAAAGCGAACCTTGTGCTTTATCAAAGTTCATCGACAGTGATAAAACTGGTTCTGGGCTAACAAAATCAGTCGTAGCGCTTGTTCTAGCCAATTAGTCTATTAATTTATTTCCAGTAATTCCGGAACGAAGTAATTATTGGACCCTACAATTTTGTGTGGCTAGTTGCGCAAATTTGTTCCGTCTTGCTACTGTTCCAGAGCCCAGTAACAAGACGGTGTGAACAATTAATGTATTTGGGTTTGAGTCCCCATGATATGCCAAAAACTCGCCGGCATTGCCTGAAGATGCACTTCGGCCAAAATCTTTTCATTCTGAAATCGATCCCCAACGTACACACCTAAGAAGTATTTCCATTTCGCAAGATGCACATAAAAGGAGCATCACAATTCACTTGAATTTACATTTAAGCACATGTGGCCTGCGTTAAGCCATACCGAACTGAGCGCCATGATTTTTTCTGGTATTTTTCATGCAAAAAATCATTTTTTGATAACTTGCTATTAACTAAGAAAATTGAAGGATACTAATTTGCTTTCAATTACTATTTGATGTGGGTGCTACTAGCATTACATTGGATGTGATAGCGTTTTTAGGAAAAATGGCGCTTGGTTCCCTTTGGCTTAACACAGGCCATGTAAAAATGTAGTTCACAATTATTCAGCTTCTTCAACCGAGTTTTACATGAAAAGAGACACAATATTTTATTTAACATCTTAAAAGATATAAAATTATATTACTAGACAGCAAAATATGTCGCAATGTTGTTTACATCTAATGTAATTTTCATTTTTGCCTTTTTCATATAGAAAGGTTATGTAATCACTCTGAAAAATGGTAATCTAATCCCGGCCCGGAGGGCCGAGTGTCATATCCCATTCGACTCAATTCGTCGAGATCGTAAAAAGTCTGTATGTGTGTGTGTATGTATTAGGGTGGGGCAAAATGATCGTTTTTTCAGCACAGCGCTTTTTTGGTTCCTTTTGGGGTCCCAAAAAACAGTGCAAAATTTGGGGTCGATTGGTGTTGACCCGGCGTAGCGCATTGCGTTTGAAATTTGTATGGAGATTAGTATGGGAAAACCTACATTTTTGCATTTTTAATTCTACAGGCTACAATTCTTCCTGTAGTATACCAACAAATAGATAGAAGTGTAGTCCAGGATATACTAAACAACTTTGCCGAATGATATATGGTGTTAGAATGTCTCTAAGCCAAGTTATAGCTGTTCAAAGTTCAATACGTCGAATTAAATGCCAAAAATCATTTTTATTGCCAACACTGCGGGTGTACCAATGGAATTTCATATAGAATTCCAAAATAACATTATTTATATTAGATTTATCACATTGATATGTTTGGATGAATTATTCAAAAGCCTTAGCTCAATTTCATGAGGTAGTTGTGCAATGGCGCGTAGTGAGGGGTGAAGGGGGAGGGGGCTTTAATATGTAGAAATTCGAACTGAAATGTTGTCGAGTTGGAATGTTCAGATGAATTATTTCAAAACATTTACACATTGTCCTACGCATAATAGAAACGATGAAATAAAACATTCTGTATCCATTTGCCTTGACTTTTATCAATAGAAGTTATGTTACAGACTGAATCAAATGATGTCGAGTTGATATGTCAGAGGATTATATTTCGGTATAATACGCATGATTTGATAGCATGCTCAATTCAATGCTGTTCGATCACGAGGCGTGAAGCTAATTTCTGGATTTCAACATGAAATCCACCAGTTCCCTACATCATTTTTGCTTCAGGTGATCGAACAGCAGCGAAATGAGCATCCCATCAAATCATAGTGCGTATTAAACTGAAATATAATCAATGCAATCCTCTGATATATCAACTCGACATCAGTTGATTTAGTCTGTAACGTAACTTCTATTGATAAAAGTCAAGGCAAAAGGATACAATATGTTTTATTTCACTACTATTAAGGGTACGATATTGTGTAAATGTTTTGAAATAATTCGTCTGAACATCCCAACTCGACAACATTTCAGTTCGAATTTCTACACATTAAAGTCCCCCCCCCCCCCCCTCACCCCTCACTACGCCCTATTGCTCAACTACCTACGGTCATGAAATTGAGCTAAGGCTTTTGAATAATTCATCCAAACATACCAATGTGGTAAATCTAAAATATATAATGCTATTTTGGAATGCTATATGAAATATCATTGGTACACCCGCAGTGTTGGCAATAAAAATGATTTTTGGCATTTAATTCGATGTGTCGAACTTTGAACAGCTATAACTAGGCTTAGAGACATTCTAATACCATACATCCTTCGGCAAAGTTGTTCAGCATATCCTGGACTATACTTCTATCTATTTGTTGCCATACTACAAGAAGAATTGTAGTCTGTAGAATTAAAAATGCAAAAATGAAGGTTTTCCCATACTAATCTCCATACAAATTTCAAACGCAATGCGCCACGCCGGGTCAACACCAATCGACCCCAAATTTTGCACAGTTGTTTGGGACCCCAAAAGGTACCAAAAAAGTGCTGTGCTCGGTTGATGTGGCTATGATTACGTTTTTCCATATAACAATGCCCCACCCTAGTATGTATGTGCGTATGTGTCAAATAATGTCACTCATTTTTCTCAGAGATGGCTGGACCGATTTGCCCAAACTTAGTCTCAAATGAAAGGTGCAACCTTCCCATCGGCTGCTATTGAATCGATCGGAATTCTGGTTCCGGAATTACGGGTTTAAGAGTGCGGCCACACAGAAATTTCTCATATAAACTATAGGAAAAATTAAAAATAGAATTTTTATTTTTGATGCTAAATGTCTTCAAGGTGCATGAAACGTCGAGATTTGATGCAAACTCTAAAAAAAATTTGACGACGATTCACTTTTTTGGATATTGGCACATTTTTGCCTTTCTCATATAGAAAGGTTATGCAATCACTCTGAAAAACGTCAACCTAATCCCGGCCAGGCCAATTTTTTTTTGACTCGCATAAGGTTTCTGGATTTTAACAGGGGCGTAATTGATGGTTTACGGAGAGGGGTTACACCCCCCTCTACTGTTCACTCCCCTCCCTTAAAAATCTCCTTAAATCATCCCTCAGACCACCACCCCATCCAGCTCTCATACCCCTCCCTTTCAACCCCATCATCTTTGAACCACCACTATATCACAAAGCATACCAAATTTAAGCTGGGGAGTCGTTCGTTCATGGGACTTTCGCCCTCCTCACACACCCACCCCGCATGACAAAATGAGTTAGCAAGCAGATAACATTGATCTAATGCTGATTAGGCTAATGAAGTATGATATTTTTTGTTTCAAGTGTTTCACCGTCGACATGTAGCTCATCAAGTTTCGGGCTGGCAAGCCATTGTGTATAAGTGCAAAGTGTATTAAAAATGTAATGGACATTTCCACAATTATGTTGAACATAGTTTAGAGAAATGAAAAAGGCACAATTGCAACGCTAGGTGGACTAAAACAGGTTTTTTTTCTAGGTGTGTACTTGATTTGATCAGCGATAATAATTTAAGTAAATTTGTTATAGAAATTGCGTTTTGCCTTCATCTCATCAGAAGCCGACACTAACTTAGTGACAGGACTAAGCTAACGCCGGATTGACGCTAACTCCAAAAACGAAAGTTTGTGATTTGTGTTTCTAAGCACAACCCTAGTCCGGGATGCGGGATGCTCCGCAAGAAAAAGAGTTTATTTTAAGCTGACGAAATTGTGTTTTTCGTTTTTGGACCTAGCGTCAATCCGACGCCATCTTAGTTCTGTCACTAAGTTAGTGTCGGATTCTAAGGAGACAAACTCGAAATGAAAACTGCATAACTAATTTAGTTGTAGGTTTTGTGCTATTAACGCGCAAATGTGGTTTAAACAATTTTTTCCTCAGTGGAGGAACAATTGTTTTTACCTAAAAATAATTTACGTATCAAAGATAAAAGTAATTTACGTATCAAAGATCTACAACGGACGAGCTCCGGTTGTAATGCTTCATGGCGATAAGAGCACCATTGATGTTTAATTTGTATTAGCTGATAGTCCATCACCAATACACCATTGCTCAACAACATATAAAGCTTGCTGCATCAAATCAAAAAGTATGTTAATGATGATCATGATAATCATCGGCGAAAGAATATGTTGGAAATCCAAGCTCATTAAGTTTCCTCAACAAGCCATCGGTGACAAGGTTTCATAAAAGTGGTGACAGCATACCACCTTGAGGATATCCGTTTACTTATCTCCACTTGTCTTAAACATGAGCACAGATGTCGGTTGCAAAGCATTGCGTGTAGGAGGTTAGACTGATCGATATAAAGCTCTTTGCCTCCTAATAGGAAACACCCTTTGTGAACAAATTTTACAAAATTTTACAAACAACTCAAATGAATGTATCCTGTTGCAACACTATGAGTAAGGACTTTCTTCAAATATGTTTGAAAAGTTCATATCCTCTTTGAAGTAGAACTGGATTGATTTCATCTTCTTCCGGAAGCTTATACGGAGAAAAATAGTCGCTAGCACATTTGATCGATTCGGTTGTCATAATTCTACGACCAAATGCCTTATAATTAGGACTACCTGTGAAGAACTCAGGGGTAGTTCTCGACGATGACTCCGTACAGCTTGGAAAATGAGTGTCAAAGAGACAGATGTGTACTTCATCTTCATCAGACGAGTAATAACCAGTTCTAATTAAACTTCTGTGAATGTTTTTCGATTTCGAAAGTAATTTATTGCCACCACTAGCCTCGTTGAAGCTCGAGACGGTTCTGCAAAATCTTTTTCAACCACTTCGCTCAGAGGATTTTTGACAGCATTTCTGTAAGTTTTGCGATTCCAAGCTCTTCTATAGAACTTTTTGAATCTATCAGTTTTGATGTTCTACCAAAGGGTTCCTCTAAAATCACGCATAGCTCGAAGCGGGCAAGCTTTTTGGTAGGCTGCTACTATGAGTAAGTTTGTTTTATTTCCAAGTCACTTGGAGATTCAATCGGTAGAAAATACCCATGAAACCTAGTCGCCAAGCTCTTTTCATAGAGGTCCCAGTTTGTAGATTTGGGATAACGATATGTGATATCTAACGAAACGTTCAAATGATCAAAGATGAAGCACTTAGCCTGTGTTAAACCAAACCGAACAGAGCACCATAACGTTGTTCTGGTATTTTTCATACCAAAGTTAATTTTTCGATAAGGTTGGCAAAGCTGTATCATTGTGCAACATGAGGCCAAACTATGTTGCCATTTACCTCTGATACAGAACTCGTATCCCTTTCCTCCCCCACGGCTTCAACCGGGTTAAAGGCCACCTTATGCCATTTTTGCTTGAACCCGGGGCTGGGTAAGGTGCTGTCCAAAACTGCTGTCAGTTCATACATTTTGACAAGTTGGCGGGATGGTACCTGACTCAGTTTTATTTCGAGCGGGAGCAGCATTAGTGAAGATCGACTGAAATCTGTGGTACTATGCTGACAGGGAAGGGGTACAAATGACGCACACGCGCAACTGCTAGTGTTTCCGTCATACAAAGAAAAATATTCGGTACAGTTAATGGTTATTTTAGACTTTAAAATTTTTTCATGCTCTCTTCGAAAATAAAACTAAACGTAATAACTCACTCCAGATGGCCGGCTGTTCGGAGTATATATTATTTTTTTTGTAGTCGCAAAAATAGACGAATAGATTCCCCAATTATATTTTCTAATGGCTTGGTGCCTTGTGTATCTCGGAGTCTGTGTCTCGCGCGTACATTTTACAAAATCTGACGCTTTCTCCTTTTATGTATCGTCCCATGGAAGGACAATTGTTAAAATGCGTACTCGAACGGCATTCGTATTTCCACTGGAGGTCGCACACCTGAAAACTTTGATTTAAAATTTAACAACAAAGCGCGCGAATACTTAAGTAAATCACAATATCTACCAAGATATATCCTGATTCACCTACTAACACCAATCCTCTCCTGCGACACTTGAGGATGATGCAGAGAATTCCTCGGTCATAATAGTCACAAGTGCTGAACTAATATCCCTCCCCTTTCTCAAAATTGAATGGGCGTGATCATCTATGTTGTTGATCATACTATAATCTTAGTCTCTTTAGGTTGCACGTTGAGTATGATGTACTACTCCCAAGTATCATACAATTGATTCAATATGTAATTTCAACAGGCTTTGATCAATTACAGGAAACTCACGGGCGGTCAACTAAGCTAAGATAAGCCAAAATCAATTTTTCGATAATTTACCTATAATTAGACAGGGTACTTATATTTGATATCGATTACTAGTTCAAATCTTAAAAGTAAATTGTTGTTAGTGTTGTGTACGAATGTATTTTTTGGTCACGTAGGTATATCAAAATGGCGTTTATCCTTTTATGATCGTATAACGACGGTTCGAGCTCGTGCGGTGTGAGCCAGTTGTCAACTGATACGTAATACTGTCGGATCAGAAGGTTACATCTTCCCTACCAGATAGTGCAAATGTTGTGCTATGTCCTGCATAGTATATGCAGATTTGTGGAGTTTATGTATTCTATAATTTCAGTGTCTCTTAAATTGATATCTGAGTTGCGCAAAATAATATAATTGGCATTTCTATCACTGCCGATGAGTGGAATCCCCTTGTGATACCCTCAATACCAAACCTATAAAAGTTGTTCTTTGTTACACAAGAGAGGATAAACTCACAGTTATTGTACTTACACTGAAGATAAATTTGTGCCATCTAACCAGAGCACTACACATTTCATCATCAGCGCTTATTGTACAGCAATTAGAAGATACCAAACACGTTAGCTTGTAATCGGCTATAGCGAACCCCGAAATGGGTCTTAGGTACATGACCGCCATTTTATTTCCACGATTGGCGAAGAAACACGTCTACTGTCAGAGACCCATAGCACTCCGTACTGGCATATTTTAGTCCCGACAGTCTCGGTACGGAGAAACACCTTGACTTGAGGACTCCTGTACTCAATCGCCTCTTACGACATGGGAACCCAGTGGATCGATTCTGGGCTGATATACTTCAAGCCGCTGGATACCACACGGTCTATAGACAGAAGGTCCGAAGAGAAACATATACCTACTGTTATCGACCTGCTAGTGGAAAAGAAGCAAAAAAGGACGCCTTAGCCGGAGAGTCTATTGATATGGAAAAACTCACTTTCTTCTAGCGTCTAAATCGTAGACACGCAATTAAACATCAGAGTCATGGGTCGCGTAATCATATAAAAACTGACGGACACATAATCATAAAAACGAATTTATCTAAATCAAGGAGTAATTCCATGCTACTCATGCTAGTTTTGCTGTACAAATGACCGTTCTTTTTTTTTAAGTAACGCATGCCAAAACTCATACGCTCTTTTGAATAATTGCTCGTGAGTGGTCTGATTGTCCAGGGAAAGTACTATGTTATTACTGCTGGACGCGAAACTGAGTCAGGTTCTAACCCCAACTGTTGCCAAAATGTATGAACTGACAGCGGCTGAGGTTGGAAGCTTACTCAGTTCCAAGATCAAGTAATCAACGGCATGCGGTCGCCCATGCAAGTGAAATGTTAAAAGTCACAATTTTTCAATAAAATTGGATCAGTCTTGGTAGATCTGAATAGGAATTATTTGTGCCATTAGAGACATCTGTTGATGTGGTGTAAGCCTTTTGGCTTTAATTTACACTTAATAATAGGATTGTCACCTTGTTTTTGGTGTTACAAAAGACAGAAAAATTCGTTCAATCGGAAATATGGCGCTTGTCGCAAACGTGTTTCGCTATGTCTCTGTAACCAAGTAGAATTTCAAAATTCTGCGAAAGCCACTTTGTGGTGATTTCAAAATTTCTATCCCCCCAAAAATGACATTTATTATCTGATAGCACATCGTCGCTGTTGTGCTATCTTATGACAAACGCCATTTTGGGGTAAACTGAGTTAGATATGCCACATTACTTGTCTAAACAATCTCTACAAAGTGGCGTTTACATAATTTCGACTTTCTGCATGGTTACTGAGATATAGCGAGAAATGTGCTGAGAAATTTTTAATTTTTTGCTTCAAATGACTGTGTAGTGGGATTGGCTCAAATTATCTTGATGAATAAGATGTTTTTATATGTAAAGCTATCTCAGAAACACAATGGCATAATCATTTTCAAAACAAAAATGCGCGAATTGTGAAAAAAATGCAATTTCAGTTTTAAACTGAAAATATAGCATATTTGGCAACACTGTAACCAAAAATAACTATTTTTGCTAGATTCCCTGACTTATTTCCTTCAAAATGCATCTCACTGATTGTTTATAGACCAAATGAAGTCAAAGATATGAATAAAAGTTGATAGTTGATGATTTTTTTCTATGGAAAATTTTCCATGCACGATTATGACACGCTATACAAATTTTGTCATCAATACACATCTATGACACGTGTGAGTGCGACTTTTGTTTACATTTATACTAAAAGCTCGCAACATAGTCAACTGATCTTTGTAAAATTTGAATGTTTAACACAGAATAGACAGAAGCATCAATTGCCTTCCTTGAATTTTTTGTACCATTTATAAGTTTCGAGATATTCAATCTCAAACTTTAAAAATCGTTTTTCTCGAAATGTGCAAAATGGCGCTTGTCATAAGATAGCACAGCAGCGACGACATGTAGTTATTATTCACTCTATAACAAGAAAATCTTCCAAAGCTACGACTCTCTCTCTCTCTTTCTCACGGTAAAAAGAGTTCTCAACTCAAAAAATACGGTACAACTTCTTTTGATTTTTTCAGCTGGTTACCTGTGTATCCTAGATTTTCCTAATCTAGTGAGGCGATAAATTATACTGTCAGATCGAATAATCATTTACGCTTTGTGTTTGTGTAAGCACACTCCCAAATAAGGCAATAGGTAAAAACCCCTTTTGTTGGAAACGTTCTGTAGACTCGGGTCTGGTTCGATCCATCGACATAACCAAAGTACACATAGGGTAATTTACCTTTTTGGACTCGACTAGAAACAATGTCGCATTATTTGTTATTTTAGTTTCCTCCATAAGAAATAGTATAATCACAACAATCGGATAAAACGAAAATTCGAATCCAGTTCCACGATTTTCACTCTATTGTTTGAAGCAAATGCGTTGAACCTAGATAGCAGATGTAGCTCTAACCAGAGATAAAGGCTAGGGTGGTTAGTGTGACAATATGCAGATTGCAAAAATAGTGTCAATATTCTACATACATATATGTGGTTAACATTAGATTATAGTCGGTTGATTTATCATTTCGTAGTAACACACGATACTCGCACCCATCACCTACTAGATGACAAAAGATGGTATATATCTTGAATGTCGAACACAACACGAAGAACAACGAAATCTTATTAGCATAGAGTTTATAAAATATAGATATAGATAAATTAAATAGGAAAAGACTGTCTGACTCGACATGGGTCAAGAGATCTAGAAATTATAGCCAGAGTGTATGTTCATTCCCCTTGTGGTCCTGAACGTTTAGCACGCGTAGGTTAATATTGAAGAAGCTCGTAGAATATGTGCTTTCTAGCTTATCTTTGTATCGAGATCAGAAATATGATACTTGAAAACTTTTGCTCAAAATTGGATGGCATGGAAACCATCCAGTTACGGTTTGAAATTATAAAAACCATGCCTTTGTTTTTGAATACGTTTAACAAACTACTCACAGAGGAGGCAATGAACTTTGAAACATGCACCCATTTTTATTTTCACCAAGTATATTTCTGTATCTTGAATCTATTCAATTCTAGTCGGACGAAAATGCTCATCAATCGGCCCAGCTAGATGAAAACCTGTTTTTGTGGTTACCACGGAGTTGAAACCACAACGGTCAGAGAAAATCTTTCTAATAGCGTAGTGAAACTTCGATTTTCCATACAATAAACGATAAGCTACCAAAAATAATATTGAATATTGTCAGGAATGACCAATTTTTAAACTTTCGTTAAACCGCAAAAGAAGTCACCATATTTAAATCCGTCATGAAGGCGCAACAAGAAATGAATAAAATGAGCCCAATGACTTGATAGGCTGCACTCGATCGAAAAACTAACCTAGGTTATGAATGCTCAAATGCACCGACCGGTGCATTGGAGTTGTAATCCATACGGAAATCATTTACGATTCCGAATCAAACTCCGGATGGTTTGACTGGGTAACTCTTTGATCAGTTGCACAGTTGCAACCACTTTCAATCACAATAAAGTGCACCTGCAATCACACCGTGGTTATATTTTTATGGTATCCACAAGTGAAGACCACACACGACTGTACAGTAACCACTGGTAAGCAATGACAATAAAACTAAATCTGCACTTGTACACTTGTTATGCGCACTATGATGTTTGTTAAGTGAACATGGTTTCTATTTACGACACCATACATTAATTAGTACTGTGTCCACTGAATTGACCAGGCGGGTGAGAGTCTTACACTCGCCCACAAACGGTGAGAGTTGATTGTTTTACTACGCGCATTCTTCGGTTGATTACTTCTGCATGTAACAGCGGCTCGACACATTTTCAACTAAATCTGCATAATATGATAAATGCTGCTTGATATACTCGACACGTCGAGCAGTTTTCGACAGTTGAATGTACGCCGAATGTGCGCCTCTTGGATAATACAAGCCCAAGTACACACGCCTCGTCATGATTCCGTCATACAATGTGCCATTTTTGTGCGTTCAGGCATATTTTGTGTAGCATGTAAAAACTTTGCAGCCACATGAAGCAGCCGAGGTCGGGAAATGGTGAAAATTGGGATGGATGGAGCGAGCAAAATGTTACGTAAATTAAACATGAAGCAAGACGTGATAGGTTTATTCAATTATGACACCGAAACTTACGTGCAATGCTTTCTAACTGTTGCATTTGCATACGCTCGCACGATCATCATTTTTATTGAAGCGACAGGTTCGTATGTTTAGCTTTTTTACTGACAACGTCAGATCGATATGTAACTACATAGAAATCTTGTCATTTGACGACTACATCATACAACGAAGTTTTCCATTGGTTTTTACTGCATTTGTTTTGACGAACGAATTGTCGCTATTTCGTCGCTGTTGTGCTATCTTACACGGAAAAAATGTTACCAAAATCGTGAATAAAATGCCATGAATTCTGGAACAATCACGTTTTTACGTTACGAAAACAGTACCATGACCAAAATTATGGCTTTTATAATTATGTTCAATTTTCCTTCGGTAACGCCCGCATAACGATTTCATTTGTAGAAATATTTGTTTTTGTTTTATGAACTTCAGTCACGGTTTCCACCAAGAACTAGTTCACAACTTTATGAGTATTATTCATAAGCCCAAAGGTTGACTCATGATTTTTTTTCAGTTATAGGAACAATAGTTCACAAAATCAAAATATTCTGGCCTTTTTTTGGAACTATTCAACGAAATTCGGAATTTTATTCATTAATCCATTCAATACTCGCGAACTAATTCATGATCTCTAATATATTAGTCACGATCCATGCTCGTGAAATGGCTCACAAAATTATCAAATATTATTCATGCATTCGTGAACTGGTTCATGATTCCTAATATATTAGTTACGATCCAATATCCGTGCTCGTAAAATGGCTTACGACATCATGAAATATTATTCATGTATTCGTGAAGCGGTTCATGATACCTAGTATAATAGTCACAACTTATCATTTGCTTTCGTGAAAAAAATCACGAAATCATAAAATATTTATGTATTCGTGAACTAGTTCATGATTCCCAACATATTGGTCACGATCCAATATCCGTACTTGTGAAATAAATCACGAAATCTTGAAATAGTATTCATGTATTCGTGAACTGGTTCACGATACCTAGTATAATAGTCACAACTTATCATTCGTTTTCGTAAAAAAGTTCACAAAATCATAAAATATTATTCATGTATTTGTGAACTGGTTCATGATTCCTACATGATTTACTTGTGATATTTAGAAGATATCCCTAATCATTTACAATTTCATTCAACATGGAAATGATTTTTTTACGTAAACTCTTTCACAAAATTTAGAGTATTATTCATGGAATCATTTTTGTTCCATGCACTTGAAATACCCAGCTGCTGGCGACCAGTAACAGGTACGAGCAGTAGATATAAAAAAAACTATTAGAACCTCGAACATCATTATGCATTTGATAAGGTTTATTGTGAGATATCGCGAATGAGTCTTATTTTAATGATCCAGTTCATATTGTCACGTTATTCCGAGTAAAAAAACCGTTAGTAACCAAAATATAAGATCACGATAAGGCGAAGAGAATTTACGAATACCATGATAAAACTGCTGATATCATGAACATTAGTTACATTACTCTTTGAAAGTAAGCTCTAAAAAATATCACGATAACATGAACAGAAATAACGAAAATCGTGACTAAGATCCTAAACACAAATCACACAACTAGTGGCAAAATATCTGAAATCGTGACTAAGATCCTGAAATCATGAACATGAACTGCTCTGTTCATGACTAAAATATCACGATAACATGAACAGAAGTTACAAAAATCGCGACTAAGATCCTGAAATCATGAACATAAATCACACAACCCGTGACAAAAATATTTAAAATCGTGACAAAGATCCTAAAATCATGAACATGAATCATTCTACTCATAACTAAAATATTACGATAACGTGAATGGAAATTACGAACATCGTGACTAAGATCTTGAAATCATGAACTTTAATCCCGCTAACATCATGAGAATTCCCAAGAATCGCGAATAAGCTCTTGAAATCATGAACAACGTTTGACTGTCGACTGTGTATTCGCAAATCATGAACAAGAATCACAACAAAAACTAAACATGTCCAAGGAAAAACAACAGTAACCTAAACAAACATTATAATGTAACGCCATGTATATATTCGGGGCGAACTGGTTTTTAGAAATAGTTTCATGAATACGAGGTTTATTATTCATAATTTCAGGAACTTGGTCACGGTTTTCGTAAATCGGTCAGTTTGTCAGTCGTTTTGTTCATGAATTTATGAACAGATTTTTTTTTGCGTGTATGACAAGCGCCATTTTGCACGTATCGAGAAAAACGATTTTTAAAGTTTGAGATTGAATATTTTGAATCTTATAATTGGTATAAACAATTCAAAGAAGACAATTGATGCTTCTATTTATTCTGTATTAATTTCTCAAATATTACGAAGATCAGTTGACTATGTTGCGAGTTTTTACTATAAATGTGAACAAAAGTCGCACTCACACGTGTCACAGGTGTGTATTGATGACAAAATTTGTATGGCGTGTCGTAATTGTGCGTGGAAAATTTTCCATAGGAAAAATCGTCAATTATTACCTTTTATACATATCTTTGGCTTAATTTGGTCTATAAACAATCGGTGAGATGCATTTTGAAGAAAATTAGTCAGGGAATCTTGAAAAATAGTTATTTTTGGTTACAGTGTTGCCAAATATGCTTTATTTACAGTTTAAAGCTTAAATTGCAGTTTTCTCACAATTTGTGAATTTTTGTTTTGAAAATGATTATGCCATTGTGTTTCTCAGATAGTGTTACATATAAAAACATCTTATACATCAATAATTTGAGCCAATCAGTCATTTGAAGCAAAAAATTAAAAATTTCTCAGCACGTTTCTCGCTATATCTCAGTAACCAACCAGAATTTCAAAATTCTGTAAACGCCACTTTGTAGAGATTTGTTATGTGGTATATTTAACTTGGTTTAACCCAAAATGGCGTTTGTCATAAGATAGCACAACAGCGACGATTTGTGTTATGTTAGGAGCAAACTGATTAATCTGCGTAATCTGTCGGTGTTAGTCGACCAACTACACTATATTATTATTAAAGAACATCATTTTCCCACCTACGTTTTTTGCAAAAATCGTTTCGAATAATTTTGCCAAGTACGTGCATAGTTCGATTTCCTTAAATCTACAAGGGATAGTCCAATGAGGTTATACCAACTTTTGATGATGATACTTGTCATTGCAAGAAAAAACGCAATCTTCTTGCAAAACCCCTACAATCTTTAGCATTTCACAGCAATGAAAAATGTTGAAAGATCATGAAATCCGATACGCGATTAGATAAACACGTTTTAAAATGGAAGATTTTCTTAACACCACAAATTAATCCATAAACTAAACAGACTCATGTTTGAAAGTCATTTTGCTAATTTCGATTTTGAGTCTGACAATTGAAAACATCTATAAGTAGGCACACTTCACTTATGCGTAAAAAAAATTAAGTTTAATTTAGACTTTCATTTTCCTCAGAAAGTTCTACAATCGCTTCGAACATTGAAAAAGATATAAATTTCTAATACCCATTAGGCATAAATACCTAAGCCGTATGTACGTAAACCATAATGGGCGTTAGACTAGAGTGGCCCAAAAAAAGTTTATCGCACGATAATTTCCCAACCGTATTTTAAAAATTTGAACGAATACAAGAAATATAAGCTGTTTCTTTTATTCAAATTCCAACTGGAACCACTGGCATAAGCCACTTGAAAATATTGTCATTTTCACAGTTTCATTGAGTTAAAAATGTTTATTTCGAAAAAATACAACAACAAAGTTGTATTTGTTGTCTATAGTATTAAGTTTTATTGTTTTTAATTTGTTTACACTAACTTAATTTGTAACAATCAGCAGAATAGTCAAAAAATATAAAAAAAATTAATTGAAGTGCTCACTATTTTGCATTAAGCTATGAATTGCTCATCAATATCAAATACACCCATGATATAGGTATTTTGTGAAAAATCATGAAATTCCTCATGTTTACGCCGGGATCTGGCCGATACTCAAGCCCGAGAAAAGCAGTGAAACACAGGGCGGACGAACAGCACCCGAAACGAAATAAACTTGGCTGGCCCCGCACAGGCCAGCAAAAGGGCGTTCTTTTCCGCCTTCTTCGGACCTTTCCAGTCCACGCAACACCAGAAAGTCGCTTATAACATAACAACATTTATTTACACTATTTACATATGTTACATTCAAATTTCACTGCTTCTAATATTTCTATGTCCCGGTCTGTGGGGAAGCGGTAGTGCAACGTATGCACGGCGAGCGCGACGCACAGTCAGTTCTGCTGGACTGTCTTGATCGGCGATAAACTTTGTACTACTCGTCCGGTCCCACAGGCATGGTATGGGCTGACGGGTAAAAGATGATGATCGCCCCGAGTGTGTGCGATCCTCTTCAGTCGGTGCTGCTACGGCAACGAATTTGCGTAGAAACCACCGGACTGCAAAAGTCATTGTTGGAAAGACCAGCAGCAATCAGCTGAACAGCAATGATATTAGCTTGCCTTCGTTTTACGTGTGTGCCAGCTGACCGAAATTGGAGAAGAAATTCATCTGTGCCACGGGTGGGAAATTATTCGATTTGGCACACTGTCAGCTGGTGTCGATTTTAGCGGTCAAAATAATTTTCCGATACTATGTTCACTTCGGCGTGAACATTCTCCCCGCCTTGAATTATCAAGGAAATTCAATCAGTAGTTGTTTAGGCCAGTGAGATGGGCCGAACTACGATAGAGTTGGTAGTGTTGACGATTCCGCTAGTTGGTATGGAGTAGCGGTGTAGCTGTGATGACGATCGTATAGTCTTTTTCTTGCGATGACGTAGTACGGGCCGGAAACTGTCCGGAGATAGTGTTGCTAGGTGATGGTGACTCGTCGACGGCGATCACAGAAAACATCTGTGCGGTCCAGTCTGCTACTGGAGTGGTGATCCCGTGACGTCACAAACGTTCGTGGTGATGGTAAGTGATTTCATACCGATATTCTGTCGGGATGATGCTCATAGACGGTGTAGTCCGATATTCTGTCGGATTGGTGATCGTAGAGCTTCGTTGATGTAGCGATGAGTGCACCTACGATCATGATAAAACGGTCCGAAATTCTGTCCGGATAGATGTGCGTACAGACTATAGTGCGGTGGGTAACGATCACGATGAATACTGAAATATAAGAAATCTGTACGCAAACATCGTTGCTGTTGAGCGAAAAAAGGGTACTTAACTATTGTCAAGTCACAGCCGGGGGGTTCCGAGAACCCGCCCGGCGAGGCTTGTGCTCTTTACAGATGCTTCAGGAACTGCTCGATTCCCCCGAGCTTGGGCCAGGATCTCGTCTGGCGACTCTATGCCCTGAGTGAGGGCCGGGATCTCGTCCGGCGGGTGTGTTTGCTGCTATGGCTTCGTTGATGGTGGTGACAAAACGGCTTCGTCGTATCTTACTGCGTGTAGTGATGCGATGTGATCAACTTTGTGGTGCAATCCGTACATCCGTGGACGGATTACACGCAAAAAGATGGATTCCTCCGGTCCAACCACAAGGAGTGCGTTGAGGAACAGAATCCCACGGAAAGTTGATCCAGTATCGGGTAAGCTGACGGATGACGTGAAGAATTTGGCGAATGTCACCTTCCGGTTGCATGATTTCTGGCGAATACGCAATCATAATTCCACCAAATCGCCCTTTGGTGGGACCAGAAAACACCAACGGTGAAATATGAAGCACTTGGTTGCTTCCCAGGTCGGAAAGTGACTCGACATCCGTGTGTGGTTGTGTGTGTGTGAGAATCGTCCTTCGGTCGTCTTTGACGGGAAAAGTGAAGCCAATTGCTTCCAGGAAGTACGAATCGTGCGTGTGTGCGGGTTGACGTTGTGCGCATTTTGGCCACCAGAGATCCTTAATGTGCCTAGTGTGCGTGTACGGGGTACGATACAGCTCTAATGCCGGTAGAGCAAATCTAGTGCAGGCTTATGTAGGGAAAACACGATCACGCGCCGTTTCGAGTGTCTGTTGGCGACACATACGAAGAACGTCGTTCTGTGCTGCACTAGATGAAGCGGCCGTCGGTTTGCCGCGAATTGATGACGTGGGATTTGGCATCTGATGCCACAATATGGCTGGTTTCGAGTGTGAATCGGGCTGGTAGTCTTCGTCGTAGGGTGCTCACTAATATATAATGACGTAAATGGCTCACAACGGTGCTCGTCCCGAAGAATCGCAGCGAAAGCGGGACGTGTTGTGGCCACGAATCGGTCCTGCTTGGACCTACTGTTACAGCGCGGTCGGTGTGTAACTTTCGCGAATTGTGTTTCTTCGTCAACGGCAAGAAAAAAGACTACCAGAAGCACTGATTTATTCACACACTTGAATGGAACTGCACTCACCCATTTCCGTCGATGATGCGATGGAAAACGCGTCCTACAGCTGGCAGATTTGTTGCATAGCTGTCCAGCTGGCCGCCGATTCTCCAAATCAGCAGCGAAAGTAATCTCGATCCGCGTCTTCGCAGTATTGGAAAATGGGTGCAGTCTCCATTGCATTTTCTCCCACAGACCGGGTTGATCGCGATGGCGCTCGCGAAAACAAAAGCGCGATCGTTGCGCGCGTTTTGCAGCGGACCGCTTGGCTTGCGGTAAATGGAGCGCCATCCTGCGGACTTGAGGGTCTATCCGGCTCGAAGGACCATGTTTACGCCGGGATCTGGCCGATACTCAAGCCCGAGAAAAGCAGTGAAACACAGGGCGGACGAACAGCACCCGAAACGAAATAAACTTGGCTGGCCCCGCACAGGCCAGCAAAAGGGCGTTCTTTTCCGCCTTCTTCGGACCTTTCCAGTCCACGCAACACCAGAAAGTCGCTTATAACATAACAACATTTATTTACACTATTTACATATGTTACATTCAAATTTCACTGCTTCTAATATTTCTATGTCCCGGTCTGTGGGGAAGCGGTAATGCAACGTATGCACGGCGAGCGCGACGCACAGTCAGTTCTGCTGGACTGTCTTGATCGGCGATAAACTTTGTACTACTCGTCCGGTCCCACAGGCATGGTATGGGCTGACGGGTAAAAGATGATGATCGCCCCGAGTGTGTGCGATCCTCTTCAGTCGGTGCTGCTACGGCAACGAATTTGCGTAGAAACCACCGGACTGCAAAAGTCATTGTTGGAAAGACCAGCAGCAATCAGCTGAACAGCAATGATATTAGCTTGCCTTCGTTTTACGTGTGTGCCAGCTGACCGAAATTGGAGAAGAAATTCATCTGTGCCACGGGTGGGAAATTATTCGATTTGGCACACTGTCAGCTGGTGTCGATTTTAGCGGTCAAAATAATTTTCCGATACTATGTTCACTTCGGCGTGAACACCTCAATTATAACCAAGATATGTAGAAAATAAGACACAAAAAGAAGAAATAAGGTAAGAAATGCGTAGGTTCTCTATGGCGCTCAAACTGAATGACCACAATATGCATATGTTTTTTTTCTTATGAATAAATTGCTTAACTCTTCTTATTTTTTATTTTTTGAAAAATAGCTTCAAGATTGCTATTTTGGACACTTTTTGACTATTTTGATGATTGGTTCAAACGAAGTTAGAATAGAAAAAGATGAATTAAACTTGCTATATTTCATCGAAATAAAACATTGTTAATTCAATGAAACTGTGAAAATTCCAATACTTTCAAGAGGCTTGTACCAGTGGTTCCGGTTGGAATTTTAATGAAAGAAACATCTTAAAGTTTTTCGACGGCGCCAGTGGCTGAGTGGTAAGCGTGACCGCCACTCATTCCAGTGGGCCTGAGTTCAATTCCAGCCGAGGTCGTTGAGTTTTTTGTGAGGTGAAAAATCTGTGGTCACGTCTTCCTTCGGAAGGGACGTAAAGCCGTTGGTCCCCGGTCCATGAGTTGATGGATCGATATCTAGTCCACATAGTGCGGAGTCACCTCTCTGGCGTCAGTAAAAATCCAACTTCTATACTTACTTACAAATATGCTCCTCCCGTGATACTTGTGGAGTGAGCAGTAGTATATACGGCCTCTAGCAAAAGCAAGTATCGGATTAACCTTCCCTTTCCTTCCGCGATCTGCGTTCGGGCCTGGCCGGTGCCCGTATTGATCAATAAGCACTTTAGGATTACCAGGAGTTGCACATTGACAGATGTTTCGCTACTTCCAAGCATAATTATCTACTTATTCCCTGTGCAACTTCAGCTAGTCCAGATCGATAACGGAGTAGCAGCCAGGGGTGGTCGCACAAGCTCAAGCTTAAGAAACAACGTATTTTTTTGTTTTTGCTAGCATTTTCAAAATCCCTTTGGCAAATTATTGTGCGTATAACTTTTAATGCAGAATACATTTTAACTTTTATATGGGAACCCGTAGATGCAAAACGGCGTCAAATAATACAACGTTAAAGCTGAGATCCTGGATAGATAGATGACGATGGAATAGAAGTGCGCTTACACGACCTAGCGCCGCGCATTAGACAATAAAAGATTTATGTTAAAATACGGAGGAGTAGAATCCGTTATAAACGATACTTGAGGAAAAAAAATGCAGTGGCCTTCGTGTTGTTAAAATGCAGTTGGCGAATAAAGTTGTGCACCTACCGGGTTGGGACGACACATGTGGACAAAAAAACAACTCGCTTCCAACTACATTGGATTCGGGTAATTTATAATTAATCTATAACCCAATCAATATGAGTATTTTCGGAACGGGCTTAACGAGTAGATGCCAGAGATTGATTTTTGACACCATTTTGAAAGCCAAGAAGGCGACATCCGATTTAGCGGAATTCTCTACATTCCAATCAATATGGATATTTTCGGCAAAGATGGTGACATCTCTATTCTAAAAATGCCCAGATTGAAGCTTTTCAGATTTGTCTATAGTAAAAAATGCGTCATATCTATTACGATGGATTTTTTACTATAGCTTCGACATGTTGAATTTTTGTATGGTGACGATCATGAATTTTGGATATGGAGATCATCTCGAACCCAACATTACCCAAGTAACCACCAAGTATGTACTAGTATATGTAGTAAAGTAGCATTTTATTTGGATTTCAGATGCCTCTTGCACCATATGAGCATTTTCATGCATAACTGTGATAATAACTATACCTTGCAATTAATAAACTATTTAAAAACTTCTTGTCATTAATCAGCATTTTGAAGGAAGAAAAGCAGTAAAAAATATTTTCATGGCACAGCAATAATGGAGTTTGTTGTGCCAAAAGCGGTTTTTAAAAAGCACTTTCAATCCCGAGCAAATACTCATGGGTTCAAACACCACATAGCCCCTTGACAAGACTTTAAGCATGGTCCGTGCCAAAATTCACAACCATCAAGACACCATAAAATGGTCTCAATAACCCATAAATACACCAGCATATGGTATTTTATATGGGATCTACCGGACCATGGTGATGGTTTGTTCATGGGTTGAACCCATTTCAAGCACCCATATCAAACCCCATGAGCATGGGGGTATTATGGGCTTTTCGTTTGCTCGGGATGCCTGCTGGTTACTTGGGTAACATATTGACTTTTAATAAATAATCTAATTCAACTCTGTGTGGTATAAGTATAAGTCACCCTGTAAATATGAATGCGATCCGCCTGTGCATTAGTGATGCGTACTATGCGTACCAACTTTTCATGAATGGAATGATGTTAAAAGTAAAGTGAAGTAAAATTTTATTTTCTCTTTGAATGTTGGTGATTTTTATTCATATTGCGTTATTTTTTCTCAATTTTGTTAGGGTACCGACAACCGACCACATTTTTCTAAATGGCATAAAATGATCATTTCACTAAATTGTCAGTAACATTTTTCATATTGACGGAATAAATTTAATTCCTTCACCAGTTCTTAGGTAAGGCCTCTAGCATTCCATTGGTATGCTTATGTCCCAATATTATGCAATTTGAGAAATGTTATGAGCCAAACACAAAAGCGTGCCGACAACCAACCACATTTCCCTATTGTTATCACATTTTTCATATTCGGACACCCCACATATATTAATAGTGTCATCGCAGTTCATCTGATTGACGCAATAGACAAAAAATAGGTGATTCGTTCTGCTTCACGGAATCATACGCGGTGTTGAAATACACATGCATCCCCTACTTGTTAAACTATGGATCGTTGCTTAAATATCTGCCGTTCTCGATTCTCTTCGAAAGCAAATGAGTGCAGTTTGCTGAACAAAATTTCGTCGACCGCATTAAGAAGCGGCACGTCACAATTCTACAATCCTACAATCCCTTCAACTAGTCAAGATGTTTTCAGCTTAATCCGGTCAGCTTGTGTATAATTCCTTCAATTTAGTCAGATACTTCTGACTTTCGGAAGGGCAACACAGCTCTGTAGTTTACAACGTCCTCAGCATTATTTGCCCGTGTCGTTCTGGTCGTGTGGAACTCAACAAAAACTTTGCAGCGTCTTCGCTTAGGGAAAACTGGTACACAAAATGGGCAACCCTATATTTCAAATTAATATTAGTTTCCTCTACTACTGAAGTGTTCAATACCGTAAACCGGGGTGACTTTGATCATCGGGGTGACTTTGATCACTCAAAACTTTTTTCGTAGATTACTTATTTAACTAGAATATTCTACCTAATCATTCCCATTTGAATTAAGTTTTACTCTAAGCTTATAAAGTAGTGCTTTGTTATACTTTTTGAAAATATTGTTCGATTTTTGAGTACAAAATATACAAAAATCCAAAATTTTACTTTACCTTATTTTGACGAAGCTTCGTAAAGTGTTTATTTTTTAAACAACAAATAAATCTTAGATTTTGGCAAGAATAGAAAATTTCTTAAGAGTCGGATATGCTAAATTGATTTTTATTAGCTTGCTTATTTTTAAAACATTTTTTGTTAAACTATTTCGCAATTTTTTCAAATTATTTCAAGCTTAAATTCGCAATATTTTTTATACCCCATACTCTAACGTGTTAAAATGGATGAAACTCTTTGTCAATTGATAAATCGCTGAAATAAAACAAATTTAGTGGTTAAACAAGTTTTTAGAATCTGTTATTCAAGTTGGACTCAAATTATACGAATTTTTGTCACTCGAATTTTACAGTATAGTGAAATGCATTGTACAATACGAATTGACATCTATTTAGCAATGAGTATCTTTTCAGAATTAGCTTAAATAAACATTTAAATGAAAAACATTGTTTTCAAGAACTCAGTGTGAGTGAACATACAGGTTATCAATGTCACCCCGGAATACGAAAACGGACTTCAAATTGTAATGATTTTTGAAAAAAATAGTAGTAAGCGGACAATTTCAGGAAAAACCATCCAATCTTCTTTGGCATCAGTACATGCTTTAAAAATATTAAACTTGAATAAAATGTGCTACGCCGAAAAATATGTAATGATTACTTCGAAGAATGATCAATGTCACCCCGGTTTACGGTACTTCTCCTCCATCATCAAGGCTGCATCAAATTTCCAATTTTAAATCCTATTCGAATAAATTTTCATTTGCATAATCAGATGGGCGAGGGTCTGTGGTTTCTGATTCGAACTCATTCGAATGTTTTCCGGATCATCATATTCTATGCACTGCCGAGAAATCTAGTCATACTTACTTCCTGAATCTCTTTGACTTCATGCTCCCTATCTACTAGACATTTTACTTCTTCCAAATCGCCACAAAATACCATTCTAACTCGCCTTAAAATTTTCATGAGTTTACTGCTTAAACTCGATTTAATTTTTATAAGCCGCCTAACACCTAACCTAACCACCTTATCTTGTGATCCTCGGGTCAATTTCCAATCAACTGATTGGATTCCTGTTTTAGCAATACTTCCTCAGTCGGCTGTTCGGAGTTCAAATTGCTGTAGTTTAGGGAACAAGTAAATCACTCTTGGTGGCCGGCTATCCAGAGTTTACAAGAAAAATCTAATTAAATATCTTCTTATTCTAAATTTTTATGTACTCGGAGTCTAACCAAACCCACCACAAAGAAAAGATTCATTTTGCAGTCGCCTTGCCTGCTTCTGGTTAATCCTAGACCAATACCTGTCCTTCAACTCAACTGCGTGTTACTTAGGGACCACCCATAAATGATGTAACATTTTTTGAGTGATTTTAACTCCCTCTCCCCCTCCCTCTAAATACCCCCTAGCAATTACGTAGCTTGACGGTAACCCTGCCCCCCCTTGTCACCGTAATTTCTTTTTGAAATTCTATTCTATTCCCCTTTAAAAAAGCTACGTAACATGACATGACCCCCTACCCCCCTGTCGTCACACATCATCACAAAATACAAAACTCCCTCCTTTGTGTTGGTTTTTACCCTGGAGGACTTTTGAGTTTGATCCTCTCTGTAGTTTCATGAGCTTTCGTTCATGGATTGCGGGGTTTCTTCTGACAATTGATCAAAAGGAATTAGGAAAGACGAAATCACTATGGCCCCATGAATTACGATTTTATGTACCGACACTGGCAATCATACAGGCCAACGACAATTTGTGAGGTTTTAAACGCATATTCATCGTAATTTTTAGGTCGATTTGACATTTTGAAAATAATAAATTGTATTCTTAATATTGACATATTTTCCAACAGCAAAAAATTTGGCAAGCTATATTAACCCTCTCCTACCGCTCCCATATTGAACAACATGCTTCATCATATTTTCTCCTTAACCCTTAAATGTGTGATGTAATTTTTGAATAAAGGGTTTTATAGTCGTTTTTGAATATATGTTTTTGCATACAAGAGACCGCATGCGACAAATGGTTATCCCTGGATTTGATAGCATTTGCTTTATAGATTCGAATGAATATGGCTTTATCTGCGGAAATTTGCTGTTTGAAGTGCTATTTCATACCAAAATGTTGCTTTTTTGACACTAAAACTTTCGATAACTCCACAGATATAAGAGATAGAAATAAACTTGTATAACAAATATTGTGTATTTTCTTATGTCGAACAAAATCTTAGAACATTTTGACATTCTAAAAAATCACCCGGAAGTTTTTTTGAAAAAAGTGATTTTCTTGAGTGTATCAAAAAAACTCCTCAAATGTGTATTAAAATCAAAAGATAGGTACATAGTCTCTCCAGCAAAATTTTTTTCTTATTTCATTCCCAATAACTTTGCTGAATACAGTTTTCTATTATTTTCATAAACGACCAAACAAAAATTTGCTTCTCAGCTTTAGGGGGATTAAACACCAAACCAATACTTTAATAAGATGGGGAATATTTTATAGACTAAATTTGTTGAAGACACTATGGCTCTAAAATCGTTTTTTCGCGGTGAAAACAATTTCGATCACATTTTTGTCTATTTGGAAACACGTCACTGAGTCGGTGGTCTTCCTTTAAGTAGGTTAGATATCAAATCAAAATTTCCTATCCTATGCCAAATACCGGTGAAGATGGTCGTGGCCAGTAATGACGATTCTCATGCTATTGGTTTATTCGACTCGAAAGATAAAATGCTCAGTCACGAACATTGATCTTACAAGTAAGATGAGTTAGATTACTTATTAGCTACGTGATAATCGTTATTGTACGATCTACGAATAGCACCGTGCTTCGCAACGCAACGCAACAACGCTGAGATTTTTCGCTCATCGATCTATACGTAGCGGGAAGTCCCATACACATATGTACTTAGATATGGCATTATATCGATCCGAGCTTCGATCAGTAGTTAGTGTGAATGCGTGACCCCTTAACGCAGCGGTTCTCATCCTTTTTCGAACCACGGACCCCTTAGAAATCACCCTGGGTTGCTGCGGATCCCCACGGATAAACATCGATTTGGTATGCTATCAATATGTTATTTTCAGTTTGTTGGGAAGCAAGACCTGAAAATTCAATATGCACTCGGAAAATATATTTTTCTTCTTGGACCCCCAGCAATGACTTCACAACTGATGCGCTTTGTATATAGAAACTAACTTCCTGTACCAAAAACGAAGTAACAACGACTGGTCTAGAATCTCTAAATCAACAACCAGCACAATAAATGCCGATAAAGGCGGATTGAGAACAGCGGCCTGTAAATGTAAGAAACAAATAAGAATTTCTTAATTCGAACAACATGAAAGCTGTATCGATTAAGACATGTCCAATTAATTTTTAATATTTTTATTCGTCTTCGAGCTGGTTACAAATGTTACCGACCAAGTAAACAATCCATTTAAAGCCTCAGATAACAAAGAGTAGCCAGAATTCAGGGGCCACATTATGCAAACAATTCGTAACGACTTTTTCATACGAGCTTGTATACAATAAACCATTCGTTTCAAGATGCGTAATGTCACCCCATGCTCGTAAGCTGTTTGACCAGGGGCTGACGAAACTCGATGGATGTGTTTCGATCGACGATTAAATCTATGCCAAAGCCGTTTTCGAACCAATTTCTGGCCTCAAATACACACCTAGAAAAAATAGTGTAAATTTACGTCTCCTGACCCTGACATATACGAGCATCAAAAATGACATAGTTTTACGTTTGATTTTAATTTTACATGACGTTTAATTTCGTAAATCATGTAATTTTACTCCACATGCAGCGTTTGTTCTGAATGGTAGGAAGTGTAATTTTATGTCATCGCGCATGTAAAGTATATGTTTCATGTAAAATTAAATGGAACACGGTAATGTTCCGTCATTTCGTAAATTACGCTTTGTTGAATTGTGTCATGTTTGCAATTACGTCAACGATAATATTCAGATTTTTTGGTGTGTACTTCAATGCCCCTGCTCGCGGCAAGGTTCCTGCTTGACTCAAGTTTGTGTTCGCTGAAAAACATATGATTTGGCAAGGGATCTGTCCACGTGGCCAGAGAAGGATCGTTTTCGTGAAAGTTAACAATATGAATTCCTAAGTAAAGGGAGTATCTCAACAAACGGATTAAGTCCCATGATTGTTCAGTTACATCAGATCTAATCAGCTGCCATTACAGCAAGGATGCGCTACAATGCTACAACAACGATCCCAAAAGAGTTGCTTCCACCAAATTGTCCCCAGTTCCTTGCAATAATTACCGAAGTTTAAGGTGATAATAAGGCGAAAATTGAATATGAAGAAAGCAGTTACCGGCGACATTGGTTGAATGAAGATTTATAATTGGAAGAATTTTTTCTTTTATTTATTCAATATAAACTTCTGTCCCGGATTCTGTTTAAATTTACTGTAAAAGTATTTATCTTTGCTCTGACAGCCAGGCTGTCCTAAGGGCAGAAATCTAAATATAATTTTTATGACTGCTCGTTCATTCCGCTATTGCTGAAAATGAATTAATGGACTAATTGGCTAGACTTCGCTGCATCTGAACATGTCAACCATTGGAATTTGCTTGATACCATTTTGCGCTCAAATAAAAACTTTTTTGCTGGAAGTGAGTCCGAAAACGTCAAAGAATTTGTTGCATTTTTCCAAGCTTCCAGGCTCTGGCTGGACATTGCAAACTCAATTACACTGCTTGGCAAAAGAACAACCAACTAGCGTGTGCTATGATCGCCTATTGTTTTTTTTAAAGTAGAAGAAAAATTACAAAAAATGGCGATTGAAAATTAAACAAAATAAGTGAAAACGAATAAGCGGGTATCAATCCTTAACAGTATCTACTGCTGTTTTCTAAACTACACAAGCTATTCGAAAGTTCGTACAATTGCCTTCAAAGCACGAATCAAGTAACACGTCAACAGTCAATCCGTACATGCCTCAAATGCCATAAAGTGGTAGTTTCAAACGTAATACAAACGAGTTGTATATCATTGCCAGTAGCTGGTGGTAGCTGGTTTGACGGAACGATACCACTACTCCAGAAAGGCCATTTTAACAACAAGCTCATAGGGGTAATTGACCGAATTCACTGATAAATCTGAATACGAGCTCTCGGCATTAAAATCTGATTCACAGATAAGGTACAGTGGATTACTGCAAACCACACAGACGCGATTAACCCTGTTTGCAGCAATCTGGGACTAAGCGTTCGTTTAATACCCTGGGAACCAGCCTTAAGTTGATGAGCAACCTAACTAAATTATCATTCGTAAATCCCATAGTATCGCCATCGGAGGACAGACTGTGTGAACAAAAAGTAGACAAGTTTGTTGAGGAAATTTTCACCATCACCATCCTCAATCAAGTTGTTAGACTTACTAATTGGATTACACAGCTAAAAGAGCACTCGTTCAGGTCACTCTCTCTCTCGTCCTAGGATTAGATGGCGTAGTTAATCACTTTCCATCTTTATCGTCAAATAACTTTCAGTCATTTTCCGACCATCTAATCCGGTCGTTTAATCACGCCCAGGGTCCAATTTTACCAATTCTTATTAATTCCTAGTTTGGCGTATTATTACCCGTATACGTATCTGTTCAGTTTGGTAGAAGTCGCTGTCCCTACCAGCACCGATGACAGAGTGGTTAGCATTTGCTGTCATTCCAGTTCCATCGGGCATAAAACCAGATCATCAAACTGGCTAAGCGACTACTGCTGCTCACTTCCAAGGCGCACTGTATTTGATAATCTCGAACCGGTATTAGGCTAAACTTGACTCTGGTCGTTACTTTCGAATTAATTAATTTATGGGTAACAGGATTATGTGCTCCACACTTGATTGATACTGAAGCGGATGATATTATCGAATTATCAAAGCGAATTAGAGATCCAAATGCTCTGTACGACGATGTAAATTGTCCGCAACATCAACGAATCAAACTAGGAGAAATAAGTGATGGTTTGATACTCGGTAACGAGTTTTCTACTTTTTCCTCCTTTCTAAGTAGCGGTAAGCCATCTTGAAGGGCAAGCAAATACATCAGTTCAAGTTTGCAAATGTTTAACTATCGTGTCGAATGAAATTGACTTCAGATACCTCTTGCCGCGTACCCGGCGTAGAGTAAACTATCCGAAGCAATCGCTTCTCTCCATTACAAGCAGATTGCTATAGCATTACAATTTCCATCAGATTGATTTGCATTTCAATTGGCCGCCCTTCCGGGAGGGAGGTGCTCACCACCGGGTGTGCAAACACTCGTTATATTCTTTCTTTTTAAACCCCTAGTGTCTCTATCAATTCCCGGCAAGCTAATGTCACCACTAGTTAAGAAAACCACTCAACGCTATCGAGAGGAAAATAACGCAAATCGTCAAGTACCTACCTTGTTATCCCTACTAGTCTTGTTTCTCATACTGGATTTACCATTGATCACAACGTTGGCATTCTCGAACTCAACATCACATGGCGACGGCGGTCCCAAGGCCCACGAATCATCCGGATCGGTGGAGGTTTCGAGCGTTAGGTCGCCCAGTACCACAAAACCGGACTCGCCGGGCTGGAAAAGAGAGATTAGAAAAAATTGATATTATTAGGTCATAATATGTACACTTTTTTATGGAAATATTTGAAATTGGCGAATTTAGCGCCACCTCAATTATGGCAATCAATGATTGGCAATGCAATGGTTGGCAGCGCTCTAGAAAAATCTATGGAAACTTTATCAAATAAAGTAATTTCACAAACTTTGTTTGCTCAAAATTGATCTAGACTATTTTATGAAAAATGTTAAAAGGGGCTTTCGATCTGTAGAAATTTTTAAAGGCTGCCCAATATACAGTGACGGACAAAACAATAAAACCACTCTATAAAAATTCAAGATTTCTTATTACAAGATAAAAACCCTGTTTTGGCTCTATTAGGGAGGGTGTTGCACTATTTCATTAAGGGGCACTCCCTGTTTCGGTAGAGGAAAGCACTTTTTTGACATTTAATTTTGGGAAAACTGATATTAGTACGCACTAGTTTGGTATAATATATTTAGGACAATGTTAGAGGATAGAAAAAACATTTACTACAATATGTTAAATTGAAAATTATAAACGTACTAATTGGCATTAGTTTCATTGATTGGTTTCCAAAAACCAACACAATAACAAAAAAGAACCGAGAACGATGACTATCTACCTTCGTACCAATTATCGTACTGTCATTTGAGCCAATACGTTGAACAAAGACGGAAGACAATGCTCTAATCAAGGTTGTCAAATGAATAGAAACAGGGTGAAAATAGGCTCATTATCCCATATTTTTAATTTCGTTAAATAACATTTCACTTTTTATTCCTATGTATGAGTAACATGGAATTAGAAAATATCAACTACCGCAACATAATAAAATAATATTTTTTTAACCCAAAAAAATAAGAACATCACGTTGCAGCATAGTGAAAAGTTTATTTTAACTATTTTTCGAATTATGGCTCACAAATGCTGCATAGACATACATATCTACTACTAAAGGGGGGGGGGAGGGTATGACAAAAAGTGACACGTTGTGACATCGGGGGAAGGGGAGTAAGCTAGAATGTTACGTAATAGGTTTTTACTGAAGATTTTTTTAAATAATTTGTCACGTAATAGGAGAAAGGGATATAGCGAAATTTGGGACATCGGGAGTCAACATTGGGCATTTTTTTCGTTACGTGATTTATGAATGGTCCTTTGATTACAATCTAGTCACAAGTTCTCTATCGGATTTAGATCTGGAGAATTTCACTTTCGCCATATATTTTTTTATTTATTTTCTAATTCTTCATCTAACCCGTATTGGTCTACATCGAAATTCCTCCAAATTTCGACAATTTTACTTCACAATGTTTTAACCATGCCGATGAAAAATGAACTTTTAATGCAGTTCTTGATATTTTTCGTAGGTAGCGTCTTAGCAACAATATATTTTCGATGTGTTATCGGAACAGATTCATTTGATTTATTTTATCCGTCAATTTAATTGCATTCATTCTATTTAACCTATTTAGTTTTTTAGTATTTAGTATTTAGTTGGTAACATCTCAATTACCTTTGGATGTGCCTTTTACTCAACTTTTACGCTTGAGATGGAAGTCTGTGCTCTGTGCCGAAATTGATGTTGCTGCTCAGTTTTGCACGATCCAGGGGGAACTTGGCCTTAATCCCACTGCTCTATCATCGATGTTACGTGATATTCGTTATGGAATATTGTTTGGGGTTCATTCTTAAACAATGTGCATAAAAAAGTCTAAAAAAATGTTGTTTTTATTAACTAGTACGTGTCAAATTTTTGGCTTTTCTCTCGGTAATTCATAGCTTTTCCCCAACTGTCAATACGCGACATCATTCATGAACGGCCCTTGGTAATATCTTTATAGCAGACAATCCAGTGAAAAATGGGATTGACAGGTTTTTTGTGCGTTTTTAGGACCTTGTGTCACATCTTTATGTTTGTTATACATACTAAGAATACCAAATCATGAGATTAGAGAAGCAAGCCCCCCCCCTTTTTAAATTAATTTCATTATTTCATTTATTTTTTAAATTTTGTCGATTTGAAGGGTGGATATTCAAAATCGTATAACTGTTAATTCTTCAAAATTGGTTATAATTATTTTATTAGTTTTTTTTAATTTTATTATTTCTATTTTGATTATTTTATTCAATTTAGTAATCAAATTATTTTTGTATGTCTTATTCTCTTTAGTCATTTTATTACATTAATTTTAATTTTATTATTTTAATTATATTTGCTGCATCGATTTTTGTTGTTGGCTATTTTCTACAAATTTAAGACTAAGAGAAACGGAAGCAATGAAATTGAAAGATGGATATGTATTCTAGAGCGATTCAGTAATAAACTTAGAACGGAAAACTAGGACTCCGCATGCTCATATGAACATGATCGAAAGGAAATTTGAAGAATCCTTTATTAAATTTATTAATTTTCTTAAATGTTAAATTTCATTAATTTCAATTAATCTGATCGTTTAACTATTAAATTGATTTAATTATTTATTTAATTGAACTCGTCAATTAATTAAATTTCATTTAATTGATGAAACACAATTATTTATTTAATTATAATTATATAATTCGTTTCATTCATTTAATTTATCTTATTCATTTCATTCATTCAATCCAGACTGGCTTCTCGTCCTGCTTGGCTCAGTATCTAAAACTCACCATAACGGGGGAAGCAAGCAAATCTACCCGGGCGTCGCTTTGTCTATTTGCAAAAGCAACAACAAAATACGTTAACAAAAATAAGTGACGCGGCAAAGCTAGTTTACTTTCTGATAAGTGGAAAACTGTGTTGCCGCTGACTTTACGAATTATCCCATAAGACTACCTGAAGGCAAGCACGGGTTGAATAAGAATATGAAGCTTAACAGAGCAGAGGTTACGACTCAAAACCATATTCACGTCGCAGAACAACATTAAAACACGTCCTCGAATGTAAAAACATTTTATGCGGCATCCCAGAATATATAGACGATGACGCTGTTGAGGTACGACTACATGACATAGCACCGCGTACTAACGTGAATATTATCAAACAACACACGTCAAAATATGGAGAAATAGATACAGTTAAGGATGATACTTGGAGGTACATCTCCCCAAATTTTGTCTTGCAATCAAATGTCCACCCTCCTACGTGACCACCCAATACAAATTAATTTAAGCTGTTGCTGTAGCCGCGTTGGAATAGGTAGAACAAAATACATGGCGAATATTTTTTGTGGTGCGTGTCCTGTCGCCTCGTGTGCGCACAGCTTTAAAGTGTTACAAAAAAATTAGTCGCGCACTCCGGGTAGATCTCTAGATGCCAATTTTGTGATCAGTCGCTACACGACAGAAAACTGTGCGCAGATACTGCTAAGAAAATTTCATATGTTACGTCCCAGATCCCCGTATGATAAACCTGCCAAACTTTATATAAATACGTTTATCAATCAAGACTTTATAAAAATCAGAGCGTGGGTAATTTTAAAATGGCGGCTTCATACATAATTTCGTTAACTTAAAGAAATTACAATGATTTTAGGTTTTAGGTTACTACAAGAGGTTGCAGGATCGTAGTTTTTGGTCCATGTTTCGCGCGGAAGAGCAAACGGAAATCGCCATTTCGAAGCCGTTTTTAATTTCACCCAGATACTGATTGCTACGAAGCCATAAAAAGGACCTCCCCTTAAGAACGATTGCGCCCAGTACAAAGAAACCAATTGCCATTACCAATAGTGAAGTAACAACGATTGCACCTAGAGCCATCAAACCACCAACCAGCGACACCAATACAGAAATAAATGTCCATGGCCACCCATAAGGGCAGGAAAAATAAGAACTTCAGAATGATATTCTAATATTCTTAACTACCTAATCGACCGTCATGTGCCAAAACGAACAGTCAGGACAAATCAACACCCTCCCTGGCAATCAACAGTGCTTAGACGATTAAAAACTGCCAAACGAGCCGCATTTAAAAAGTTCTCGAAGCATAAGACACTTGCATTACAAAACCACTACTTTCAACTCAACCACGAATACAAACAGCAAAGCAGACGTGCCTTTTTTAGATACCAGCGAAACGTCGAACGTCAACTGAAATCCAAGCCCAAGTCGTTTTGGAAATATGTGAACGAGCAGCGAAAAGAATCCGGGTTACCATCTTGTATGTCATTAAATGGAGTTTATGGCACCGACACTAAGGGAATTTGCCAATTGTTTTCCGACAAATTTTCAAGCGTTTTTTTCCGACGAGAGCCTTTCCCCACAACAAGTCGCTGCCGCTTCAGATGGCGTTCCCTCGATTTTTGTCAAAAAGTGCATCAGCGGGCCTCTTGAACCACTTCGGCGAGTCTTTGTGCTATCATTCAGTACTGGAACATTACCTTCCTGCTGGAAAGCAGCGCACATGTTTCCAGTTCATAAAAAAGGAAACAAATCGAACATTGACAATTATCGGGGAATCTCGTGTTTAAGTGCAGTATCAAAACTATTCGAGCTGGTTGTCTTAGACCCTCTTTCCTTTCACTGCAAACAGTACATTGCAGACGATCAACACGGTTTTATGCCTAAACGATCGACAACGACTAACCTGCTCTCGTTCACAACATATGTACTCGATGGATTCGCTGACGGATTGCAAACCGATGCTATTTACATGGATTTATCTGCGGCCTTCGACAAAATCAATCATGATATCGCAATAGCGAAGCTGGACAAACTCGGTATTCATGGACAACTACTGTGGTTTCATTCCTACCTCGATGGAAGGCAACTCCAAATCAGCATTAAGGTTGACCAGAGAAAGCGCAAAAATCCAAAACGAAAAAAGCGGTTTTTCCATACCATGTGTTCGATCTACATAAAAATCAATCAGCAGTACTGTAACAACATTCTACATAAGCTGATTGATTTTTATGAAGATCTAAATCACGGTGTGGAAAAAAACTGCTTTTTTCGTTTTCGATTTTTGGCCATTCTCTGTCCAACCTTAAGGACTGTCTATCTACACCATTCTTCGCTACATCCGGCATCCCACAAGGAAGCCATCTCGGTCCAGTGATGTTCCTCCTCTACTTTAATGACGTCAACATCAAATTACAAGGACCCCGCCTTTCTTTTACCGACGACATGAAAATGTTTCGACAAATACGGGATAAAAAAGATGCCGAGTTTCTTCAGAGTGAATTGGAGAGCTTTAGTACGTGGTGTGATCTAAACAGAATGGTTTTAAACCCGAGCAAATGCTCAATCGTGACGTTCACGCGGAAACGCCATCCGATTCAGTTTAACTAACATCTCTTCGACTCGAGTATTCCAAGACACTCTAACGTGAAGGATCTCGGAGTCATCACGGATTCGGCACTAACGTTCAAACCACATACATCATACATTGTGGATAAGGCTTCAAGATAGTTTGGGTTCATCTTCCGAATAGCGAAAAGCTTTAAGGACGTATACTATTTAAAATCTCTCTATTGCGCGCTGGTTCGCTCAACACTGGAATATTGTTCTGCTGTTTGGAACCCTTACTACCAGAACGGCGTCGACAGAATCGAGGACGTCCAACGTCGGTTCATACGCTTTGCACTCCGACATCTTCCTTGGCAAAACAGATTTCAGCTGCCGAGCTACGAAAACCGTTGTCAGTTAATACAGCTCGATACTCTAAGCATCCGGAGGGCCTGCTCTCGAGCCCTGTTCGTCTCGGACTTACTGTCTGCCAGGGTGGATTGCCCTACAATCCTCGAACGCCTCGATCTTCAAACTCGCGTTCGAGCTCTGCGCATTAACTCTCTTCTGCGAGTCCCGTTCAGGAGAACTAACTATGGGCGCCAGAGCGCTGTTACCGGACTCCAGCGTGTGTTAAACAGTGTGGCGACGGCGTTTGACTTCAACCTGACAAGGAATTCGATAAAAACAAAAATAATGCGTATTCTAAAATGTAATTAGTTTAAGTAACCACCATTGGGGCCAAGGGGTCTGTTGGTGACGGTACAACAAATAAACAAACAAATAAACGGTAGTAATATTAATGCAGATCCGATGACGACATGGACGTGAACGAAAACACGAGAGAAGGCAGATCGATTGACCCTCAAGTTGCAGTGGACAATGCAGCTAATCTTTAACCGCCAAAGAAGAGGATCTTAACACGCAGCAGCAAACTGCGTTAACAAGACCCAATGAATGGATAATTTTTATTTCCACATATTATAAAAATCTTAAAAGACCCACGACTCAGGTGGGCCGTGACAAATAAACGAAAAAAGAAAGAAAAAAATATAATCATATTATTTATTTCAATAATTTTAGTCACTTTGATTTATAAATTTTATTCGTTATCTTCCCTTTATTTAATTCTAATAAATTTCATTATTTTAATTAAATTTGTGATTTTTCATTTTATTATTTTTATAATTTTATAAATTTTGTAGATTTTATTATTTTTTCTTTTTATTCATTTGAATGAGTTTTATTATCTCTTCAAATTATATTAAATTTTTATTCATCTTAATTTTTTTCAATGTTTTAGTTTACAATTTATACAACTAAAAATATCAAACCCATTTATGTCAAAAAACGTTGATGGATGAAAAACAAACAAAATTAAATTTACATCGAAAACATGAACGAACTTTTTGAACAGCGGTGAGTCGTGTGCATAAATAAATACACTTGTATAATCAAAAGTAGGTATTATTCCACCCAGTGCTACATTGGGTTTTAATAACCGAGATTTTTGAAATAATACAACAAACGATTAACCTTCTATAAATTCTCGGCAACCGCCTGCCCAGAACAATGCCTACATGATAACACTTCTGAGAGTTGCATACATCGTTTTACTTATTGAGGTGAATCTAGATATATGCTTAATCCCATTCCATTAACAAAACCGCCTTCCCATAACAACCGTGGAACTGCCGAAGTATATACGGTCTTCATGAGACCGGCTATTACACTAACATTCCGTTTCTTTTCCGATGACTGTAAGGTGGGCGCCGTTAATAACAATTCAAAATGTTGAACTATCGAAAGTGCACATTTAGGATGGAAAGTTACTCCTAGACTCCGTTCGTTGATGCTCTGTGCAATTTCGCTTGATCTGATCAATCACGGAGTAGCAACTACGAATTGTATGGTCATCATGTTCATGCTCATTTTATAACTTCAATATTTTAATATTTTTTTTTAATTTTTTTGCCTATTTTTTAATTTATTCTAATAATTTTATTGCAATAATTTTATTAATAATTATTATATTATTAAATTATGTTTTTTTTTCATTTCATTAATATGATTAATTTTTAGTATGTTGTTTGTTTTGTTGTTTTAATAATTTTTATTTATATTAATCACTTCATTCATTTTGTTCATTTCACTCGTATCATTTATCTAATTAATTTTGTTCATATTATTAATTATAATCATTTTATTCGCTCTGTTAGCTTTATTCATTGAATCATTTCCCTTTTTCATTTGACTAATTTTGTAACCAAATAATTCATTCTGGGTTTTGACGTAAGTTCCAATACCATCTTTAAGGGGGGGTAAGGGTACAAGCTCGAAAAAAAACACTTTGCGAATTTTTTTAGAACTTTGCGTGAAGCGAAATGATCAAAAATATCGACAAACGACTAGGCGACGAAGCTTTTAGTAGAACGTCTCTGGAAAAACATGATTTGCGGTGGTACTTGCCATTCAAAAACTACCTCACCGAATTTTTTTCAAACTTTGGTTAAGGGGTTGTATACAAAGTTGAAACTCAAAAAATCGAAAAAAAATTATTGAATTTTCTGAAACTACATACATACTTTCGAAAATATTTGTGAGAAATTTCATCCAGATCGGAGCACCAGATTTCAAACTACAGCCGTTCACAGCGCGCTGGTTCTTCCGCGACTGAAGTTAACGCAAAACTTTAAACGCAATTATCTCAAAATGAAGTTTTTTGAAAAGTACCGTTACGATGAACGTGATATCTCGAGTACTATTCATCCGATTTTCATAATTTTTTTTGAGTTGTTTGCGTTGCGTTGCGTTGCGTTGTGACGATGATTTTGGCGGATTGCACACTGACTTCATCATGTTTGACTGCTGATTATCTAATAAGAGTTGCTTAGGAAGTGGTAAGTAGGAATTCATACCAATCCGACCCATATTAAAACCTCAACAGCATGATAGCCATCATTGCCGGCCGCCCCCATCTCCATCGTTCACGGGGAAGGATAAAGGATAAGGTAGACAGGAAGTGTTGATGCTCCACCTACTTAACGGAAGGACGACGATTCATCAGACTCTTCCATAGGTGTCGCGGAGTTGGTGGTTTGGAAGGGTATCAGGTCTAGGATTCGCTCCAAGCAAACGATGCGACCTGTAAAGCATATTTTATTAGGTAGTTGTTTAGTTAGTCTTCGAGTGCACGATCACTCGAAAAAGAGATGATCTTGTTTAGTTGTTGGTTATTTTTAAACTCTGGGCAGCCGGCTACCGAGAGTATACTATGTTCCCTAAACAAAAACAATTTGAACTCCACACAGCCGATCGTGGGAGTATTGCCTGGAAAAGCTAATCTTATCTGCGTAATGGGCCGGATCACTATTTATTGCAACAGTATTTGGACAGAACTCGCTACTTCTTCTCTACGATATATTTATTGGCTTGAAAACTACCAAGTGACAGCATATTATACTGGCAAAAATAGCGCGAGATGTTATAAATCAAGGAAAGTATTTCTTATTTTCCATATCGGATTGTTTGTGGAATACAAGTATACGAGCGATAATACCGAACACTGAAGGGAAATATAAAGGATTGTTAATCTGATGCACGGGCTTGTTAGCAATAACGGAGCTTTAAATTAGGTTCATAAAAACAGACGCGGCGAATTTTCAATACGTATTGAGCCGTGTTCATAGATACTAGTCAGATTAGTCGTATTGGGGCTAATTTCCGATCAACTATTCATTTTTACGGCAATGTTTTCTCGACTAGATCTGTTCGCACCCTCTCATTCTGTTCGCACCCTCTCATTCTGCGGTCTAAGGACCAAATGTCATCAATAGACTTAGAATCGCGTGGAGGCATGAGATAGGAAACTTGTAAGAATTTTGCTATCCCACCGTTTGACTACCAGAATGGATGGGAGAACAGTGATACTAGCAAATACCGACTACCATAAGAGCGGTGCAAATTTGAACGAGTGACGTAGAGTACTGCACTGAAAAAAGGACCAGGAGTGCGATTTTACGAAGTTTTAGCTTCCGATGGCCCTACATTTTCTGACAAAGTGAAGTTCTTGAATGTTGAGATTTTTATTACTGTTTAGAAAAGCAAAAGTATCATAAAGCTAGTGTCAGGCCTTCATGAGACCTCAAGAAGTCACTTTTGGAGGTATTCGTAAATGTAGATTTGTCGGTAGACGGTTCCAAATATAATAGAAAAATACCTAATTTAACACAACTACAGATCACTTGCAACATAAAAAGCTTTTTGTGAAATTCGACAGCTCCATCTTAGGCCAATTCAATAAATTTCCTGCATGAAAGTTTCCATTTTTTAAAAACGGTTTTTAAGCCAAAGCTTTGGAAGTTAAACCTTGGCGTGGAAGTGCCGGTATATTAATATATTCTGTTACTTAGTGTAGAATTAGATTTCGTCATTTACGGCTAATATACAACCGCCAGAAGAAACTTAAAACGTTGGTACACAATCAAGAAAGGCGAATCAGAAAAGGTATATGTCAGTGATTCACTAAATACAGACTGGAAAGAGGGTAATATGGAAAACCTTAAGGTCCGCCCAGATTAAGTCTTCGGTACGGAACAAAACCTCGGCCTAGGAACTCCTAGCATGTTGTTAGTCGCCTCTTACGACATGGGAGCAGTTCCCAGAGGTTCTATTCTTGGTTGAAATAGTGCAAAAAGATTTCAGCCCGCCGGACACCACACGGCTTCATAATTTTTTTTTTTTTTTTTTTTTTTTGAGTTGTTTGTATTTACTTTCTCGTGTCTCGTGAACGGTTCTTTTTGCATCCAAAAATTTTCGATTTTTTTTTGCAATGAATTTTTGTTTAAAATTTTGAACACAACATGTTTTTTTTTGCAGGAAAAAAAAATTTATAGGGAAACCGATCCGTTCAAGCACACCACAATACATTTTTCTTCAGTAATCTTTTTACTTTTTTTCATTTCAGTTGAGTGGTTCGGCTTGGAGAGCGTTCACCGCAAACCTCTGCCAAAAACACGCTTCAGGAGGCAAGCCATAACTCCGGAAACCTTGAATATTTTTTTTAATTCATCTTGTTTTTTCGAACTTCGAAAGTGCTACCAACGACCTGTCTCTCGCTTTGTCAAATAAAATTTGCCTAAAACACTATTAACAAATCACGAACCTGGCTTACTTTTTTGCCACAACTTTGTATATAACCCCTTAAGTAGTTTTTGAATGGCAGATAACACCGCTAATCATGTTTTTTGCAGAGACGTTCTACAAAAACTTCGTCACCGAGTCGTTTGTCGATATTTTTTCACAAAAAAATTGCAGCATGTTATTGAAATGATAATGTACAAAAGTTTTGATCCATTCGCTTCACCCAAAGTTCCAAAAAAATCGCAAAAAAAAGTTTTTTTTTCGCGCTGAAACTCTTAATACCCCCCTCCCCCTTAAAACTTTTTGGTGGTATCCAACGATGAAAACATATCGAAATGGCAAGTGAAGCGAGAGGAAAGATGTGAAAATATACCCCCAGAGACAGGATTCGAACCCGCAACCTTTGAGACTCCGGCCCAATGCTATCTCTGGGATATGATGACGTCGCAGAAAGAACATATGATTATCGCATTGGCGACAGTGAATGTACCCTGCCTGCAAAGCAATATCAGGCCGGAGTCTCAAAGGTTGCGGGTTCGAATCCTGGGATCTAAGGGAATTTTTTTCGAATAATTTCTCTCGTTTCACTAACCATTTCGTTCTGTTTTCCCCGTTGGATACCACCAAAAAGGAATTTTGTAAATTTTACCAATTTTATGAATAGTATAGGGGGAAGTGGGTCAATTCGGAACGCTGGCCAATTCGGACCCCCAGCTGTTTCTCAGCTATGGTAATACAGTTAAAACCCGTTTTTATCAGCCCCTTGGCGAATTTTAAGCTGATAAAACAGGGATATTGATAAAATCGGGACATATTTTTTCTGTTTTTTTTTTCATTAAGCCGAAGCTCTTAAAATATTCTTCCTTGTACCTTAGATATAGCCTTGCAACCTTTTCTGATTATTTACTTCAAGTTCCCCTTAAGGGGGTCTGACAGTGTAAAATTAAAAAGAAAATAATATTTTTATCTTTGCATTTTTTCGGATCTCTAAAATCAGAAATATATGCCCAAGAAAGGATTACTCGAATTCAACTTGGTTCGTCTGCTAGAGCCCATCAAACTACCAATCATCAATTTCCATATGAAGCTGATAAAATCGGAAAAAAAGCTTATAAAATCGGGGGGCTGATAAAATTGGGTGCTGATAAAATTGGGTCTCCACTGTATTATGAAAAGCGTATATATCTTTTTCATGGCAGTCATGTATCTCTGTCCTATCTCACAAAATTTTGCGGTTTTCAGTCTTCGTGTGCGTGCGCTAGGGACGAATGTTGCTACGGAGCGCTTTTTTCATCTAGATTTATTTGAAACGGCTTAATGCGTTAGCATAACTGAGCCGTATGTTTTATAATTTTTTTACAATGCTAAGAATATAAACGGCTCAATGCGTTAGCATAACTGAGCCGTTGGTCTTATAATTTTTTTATAATGCTAAGAATGTCGGTCTGCCAGATCTTGTTGACGCTGTTTGCTGCTGCGTGTTGAGATCGTTTTCCTTGGCGGTGAAGCCGCTTGGTGGTCATTCAGTCTGCCTTCTCTCGCGTTATCGTTCCCGTCCATGTCAGTATCGGTACTGCTTTCTTGCTGTTCACGATCAGAGGTTCTTATTTATTTCTTGTTCTTACGGGTCGCTGTTGCAAATCCGTCTTCATCGGTATTTGTTTCTTTATTGGCGATGCTAGTTGTTGGTTTGGGAGCGGTTGTCGTGGCCGTTGTACCTGCATTATTGGTTAGTTGGATAGTTGTTTTTGGTTTATCTGAAGGTGTCGGTGGCTGCTTGTTAGAGTTGGCTGCAGTAGATGAGTTTTGACTAGTTGCATGTTTTTCCGTAGTAGGCTGTATGGTTACAGAATTGGCATGAGAGCGCTTTTTTGAAAAATTTGTAAGCCGAAAAACAAGATTTTTGTTGATAACAACAATTAAATAAAGCAAGTGCATTATCGTGAATTTGGAACTGCCGGATAATGTCCGGATGGAAAAAGTCGCCTTGGAAAAAAAAAATGTGCGCAATTGGTCAGGCTTTATGGGAAAAATAATTATTTGTGAATCGGTTGACTCGTTCCAGTTCTATAGCTCATAAACCCTTACTAGGTCCGAATTGGCCCAGTTCCCCCTATATTTCATTCATTTAATATTTTTTTATTTTTTTTTTTTTCCATACGTTTATTTGACACGGCATTTGCAAAAGCTTTTTACGCCAGTTTCTTTTTTTACATAGCACGTTACAAAAATCCTTAAGACTAATTTTAACTATACTAGTACTTTGTCTAAAACTAACACTGAAATCACTTTATTGTTTGCTTTTTTCCTTACATTGTTGTATTTCATAATGATCTAGTATTTTCGGGTGTATTTATTTACTTTTTTTCTGTTATTGTCTAAATTTAAAAACTAAATATTCTAGGACACTTTAATTGGTGAATGATTAGCCTTGGATGAGAGTATGAGGAGATGAATTTAATTAAATTTTGACAGACGCTGTTTTTAGAAAATGATAGATAAGTTCCATGTATAGAGGATCGCGATACGCCAGGATGTCTCTAACAGGAACATGGATTGGTCTTCCTCGGACTTGTAAAGAATCTACTAATTGTGATCTGGCTTCACGATATTCAGTGCAGGACCAAACAACATGCTCAATGTCGTGGTAACCTTCTCCACAAGCACAATGATTACCCTCAGCGAGCCCAATACGACGGAGATGCGCATCTAAAGTATAATGATTGGACATGAGCCTAGACATCACACGGATGAAGTCCCGACTTACATCCAATCCTTTGAACCATGCCTTCGTTGATACTTTAGGGATAATTGAGTGTAGCCATCGTCCCATATCTCCATTGTCCCAAGATGTTTGCCAACTAGCAAGTGTCCTCTGTCGAGAAGCGCTATAAAATTCATTGTAAGCGATGGGTCTTTCATATATTTCACCATCTAGTGCACCAATCTTGGCTAAATTATCAGCTTTCTCATTGCCCGCAATAGAGCAATGGGCGGGGAGCCACACTAGGGTAAATTTATAACATTTTCTTGTCAGGTTACTCAGAGATTCTCGTATCTTCCCCAAAAAGAATGGATCGTGATTATCAATCCTCTTTGAGCGTAGAGCTGCAATTGTGCTGAGACTATCAGTGAGTATAAAGTAATGGTTCGGGGGTAAAGTATTAATTATTTGCAAACTATAGTGAACTGCTGCTAGTTCCGCTATATAAACAGAGGCGGGTTCTGCAAGTTTGAGAGAAATTGAAAAATTATCGTTGAAAATACCGAAACCAGTGGCCTCACTGATTCGTGACCCATCAGTGTAAAACATTTTAAGGCAGTCTATGTGTTGATATTTACTTGTGAATATTTTAGGGATCTCCCGCGAGCGTAGATGATCCGGAATTCCACGAATCTCTGTTTGCATGGACGTGTCGAAGAATAAAGTGGATTCAGGAATATCTAGTATATTGACGTATGTGGGAACATACCTAGCAGGCGTTATTTCTTGTGACATGTGATTGAAATACACTGTCATGAATCTGGTTTGGGGTTGAAGCTCGACAAGTCTTTCAAAATTTTCAATTACCAGTGGATTCATAACCTCACATCGAATAAGTAAACGAGAAGAGAGATCCCAGAATCGGTCTTTTAAAGGAAGAACTCCCGCTAGTACTTCAAGACTCATCGTATGGGTCGACTGCATGCAACCTAAGGCAATTCGCAAACAGCGATACTGTATCCGTTCCAGTTTAATAATGTGAGTGTTCGCAGCTGAACGGAAACAGAAGCACCCATATTCCATTACTGAAAGTATTGTTGTTTGATACAATCTTATCATGTCACTTGGATAAGAACCCCACCATGATCCAGTTATTGTTCGCAGAAAATTTATCCTTTGTTGGCATTTCGTTATTAGATACCTAATGTGGCCTCCCCAAGTGCCTTTAGAATCGAACCAAATTCCAAGGTATTTAAAAGTCAGGACTTGGGCTATCGTTCTACCAACCAACTGAAGCTGAAGCTGAGCTGGATCACGCTTCCTTGAGAAAACGACCAACTCTGTTTTCTCCGTAGAGAAATCGATGCCCAGCTTTAAAGCCCAAATTGATAAATTATCCAAGCTATCTTGCAATGGTTGTTGTAAATTTATAGCTTTTGGTCCTGTGGCAGAAACCACCCCATCATCTGCAAGTTGTCTTAAAGTGCATGGGCTGACAATACAATTATCAATGTCATTCACGTAAAAATTATAGAGAAGGGGGCTTAGACAAGAGCCTTGTGGGAGACCCATGTAACTTATTCTGAGTGTCACCAAATCGCCATATGAAAAATGCATGTGCTTTTCTGACAATAAATTGTATAAATAATTATTTAATATCGGTGAAAGACCACATTGATGTAGCTTCTCCGAGAGAACATCAATGGAGACTGAGTCGAATGCTCCTTTTATGTCTAAGAACACAGACGCCATTTGTTCTTTTTTTGCGTAAGCGAGTTGGATTTCTGACGAAAGTAGCGCCAGGCAATCATTCGTTCCCTTTCCTCTCCGAAAACCAAACTGGGTATCTGATAGCAAGCCGTTCGCCTCAACCCAATTGTCGAGACGTCGTAGGATAATTTTTTCCAACAATTTCCTGATGCAGGATAGCATTGCAATCGGTCGATACGAGTTATGATCGGAGGCTGGTTTTCCCGGTTTTGGAATAGCGATAACTCTCACTTGTCTCCAGTCGTGCGGGACAATGTTCTGCTCAAGAAGCTTATTGAATAAATTCAACAAGCGTCTTTTTGCTAGGTCAGGCAGATTCTTCACCAAGTTGAATTTACTTCTGTCTAGTCCCGGAGCATTATTGTTGCATGAGAGGAGTGCAATTGAGAATTCCATCATTGTCAAAGGCGAATCTATGAAATCGTTACTTGTGGGAGCATCACGAATGATTTTCTGCGCAGGAGCAGAATCGGGACAAATTTTCTTGGCAAAATTAAATATCCAACGATTCGAAAAATTTTCGCTTTCATTAGTCACGTTTCGATTCCTCATTCTTCTGGCTGTGTTCCAAAGAGTACTCATTGATGTTTCTCTTGACAAGCCATTAACGAAGTGTCTCCAATAACTAGATTTTTTGCACGACGTATACTGTCAAATTTGTTTTGCAAAATGAAATAATTTTCAAAGTTCTCACGTATACCCCCTTTCTGTTTCATAATTTCTTTGTAGGCAACTTGTTTAGCTTCATATGCATCAGAGCACTCTTTGTCCCACCAAGGATTAGGGGGCCGTCTATTTATTGTCATTCCAGGATTGCATTTCGTTTGGGCTTGTTCTGCTGCTTCAATAATTAAACCCGCTAGGAATTCATATTCTTCGGTAGGGGGTAGCTCTTCTGTCGAAGCAAGAGAAGTGGAGATTAATGTTTCGTATGTTTTCCAATCAATATTTCGTGTTAAGTCATAAGGAACATTGATTGAATTCGTAAGGCCTAATTCACTGTTAATTGAAACAACGATTGGCAAATGATCGCTACCGTGAGGATCAGCTACAACCTTCCACGTGCAATCTAACCGAAGTGATGTCGAGCACAGAGATAGATCTAATGCACTTGGACGTGCAGGAGGTCTGGGGATGCGTGTTGTTTCGCCAGTATTTAAAACTGTCATATTAAATTCGTCACAAACATTGTATATCAAAGAGGATCGATTATCATTGTAGAGGGAACCCCACAATACTCCGTGCGAGTTGAAGTCTCCCAGTATCAGACGCGGAGCAGCCATGGATTCCACTACCTCAAAAATTTGACGTTGTCCAATTTGAACTTTGGGAGGTATATATATAGAAGCGATAGACATGTCTTTGCCTTTAATGTTCGTTTGGACAGCAACAGCCTCAATGCCCGCAAACAAGGGGATGTCAATTCTATAGAAAGAATAGCACTTTTTAATTCCTAGAAGCACTCCTCCATACGGGGTGTCTCGGTCTAGGCGAATAATGTTGAAATCATTTAAGTTGAAATTAATGTTTGAGGTAAGCCATGTTTCACGTAGAGCAAAAGCATCGCATTTTAAATTATGCAGTAAAATTTTTAAGGAATCAATTTTAGGTATGATACTTCTGCAATTCCACTGTAAAACAGTGATGGAATCTTTCATTGGAGGAGGTGAATTACCCATTGAAAGATACAATCGCTGCAAGGATGGGCCATTGAGCAATCAGCTGCTCTAAAAATGTTCTAATTGTTGGGAGGAAAGCTGAAAGTATACTCTTTAGTGGTTCAGAAATATTGAATGCTTTAAAAATCCAATCAACAATTTCAGAAAATTTCAATAATCCTACCCCCGGCTGAGGCTCAGAGGAAGTCGAAATTTTATTATTTCCAGTAATGGTGTTCTGTTTGGATTGTACGTTCCCAAAACCGGGCGGAATTGATTTCGGTTTTGAATCGGAATTTTTCGGTTTTGGGCGCAGTTTATCTATTGGTGGAGAAATTTTAAGGCCCTTTCTTGGCAGCTTGGGAAAAGAAGACTGTTTTCTTTTTCTGGAATTTCCGGGTAAAACAAATGATGTACCTTCGCACGCTCCGTCGGAATCAGACTGTTCCGAAAATAGAGATGTGTAAGTGTTTTCTAAGAAGATGGGTTTAGGGGTAGCATTTTTCAACATTTCTGCATAGGAGCGCTTAGACCTCTGCTTCAAGGATCGTTTAATTTTATCCTCGCGCAATTTATAAATGGGGCATGCAGGGAACTCATGCGAGTTTTCTCCGCACATTAAACATTTTTCTGAATTTTCATTGCATGTATCCTCTTGATGAGAACCCCCACATTTGCCACACCGTGCCTTATTGGAACAGTAAGTGGCTGTGTGGCCAAGCTGTTTACAATTAAGGCAATTCATTACACGAGGGATAAAAAGGCGAACAGGGAGACGAATCTTATCGATAATGACATAGTTGGGCAGCGCAGACCCAGCGAAAGTCACTCGAAACGAGTCAGACAGTCGATAAACTTTTTTATCTCCTTCGTGTGATACTGAATGCAATTGTTTGCATTCAAGTATCTTTACGTCTTTAAGTATGGTGTCTTTGAAACGACCAACCCCATGCTTAATTATGTCATCAACAGTCAAACTCGATTCTGTGATGACCCCATCAATTTCAATTTCCTTTGAAGGAATATACGCTCTATATTCACGCGTAAAAAGCTCGCAAGCAGCAATTGCATTGGCTTGTTTGAGACTACCAACGACAATGCGTATTTTATCTTTATTAACTTTGACGATCTCTTTTACATCCGAGAATCGCGAAGTCAAATCTTTAGAAATTTGAATGATATTTAGCGCTTTTGCTTTACGCCTAATAAATACAATCCATGGTCCCGTTGACGACTCTGGGTAAATTTTAATTCTAGTCGGATTTACATTTTCAGCATAAGGCTTAGGGGGAGGGTCTGTTACTCGTTCTCCCATCTCTTCATCCATTTTACCTAGTAAGAAAAACTAACACAAAAAGGAATGAAAAATATACCTGTTATCTGCTATCTATTAGGTGACGAAGAGACCGGTAGAACACACCTCATGTGTTACGTTGTAAACTCGGTGCCCGTTGTTTGACAATGTGACACTTGCTGTCCTTCTTCGTCGCGTTGCTTCTTCAGTAGAGAAATAGTCCTACCTGCAACACTTCAAAACTCTCTCCGATTAAGCTGCTCGTCGGTATCACCACCACAAGAGCGCTCTCTCCGTTTCCACCACCTCGGTAGACAAATGTGGCTACCTGTGGCTTGCTGCGAAAATCCCACTGTCGATGCGGCACTTTTCGGTGCCACTTGTTTTCCTTATTCGTCGTACCACTTCTGCGGTAGACAAATAGAGCAAATGGGTCTACCTGTGACGCTTCCCTCTCGTCGATTAGAATTGCCCGACGACACCAATACACTATATTTTTTTCTGTGTGTACAGGCACGATCACTGTCGATTTCTGCCACCGCGGTAGGCAAATTCGTCTACCCGCGGTTTGCTGTCAAAACACCACTTGTCGAGGATGCCGTTGACCACGCCTCCGACGTATCAACTGTCGACTAACACTTTACAAACTCGTCTCTCTCTCTCCCACAATAACGCATACAGCGTCTCGCACTCCGTCACTCTCTCGAGAACAAAACCTTCCACCTGGAGGCACAACCGTCTCGGTCGGTTGCAAAAACTGTTATGATTTTTTTTATTTTATATATTTTATTATTTTATTTAAGGGTTATATATGTTGAGATGCGGGAAAAAGGGAAAAGTTTGAATTTTTGTAAATTTATGTAGCTATATTTTTATAAAATACTTGTTATACGTCTAACGTAGTACAATGTCCAATCTACTTGAGAACATGAACAAATATTTAAAAAAATCGAAGTTATAACAATTTCTGCAAAACGCGATTTTTTAAAGAGGTTTGCCGTGACTATGATTCCAGTGCAGCAGCTCAAGTGAAAGCATAAAACTAAAAAAAATCATTAGTATAGGTACATGTGGTGTCCTTGAACGATTCATTGAAAAATATTTTCTTCTCGTTGGCAACAGGAACGACAGGAACGATTTTTTCCAAAAAACTCACTATTTTCACTTGAAAACAATATTAAAAAATGCATAACATTGATATGAAAATTCTGACGTTTCCTCGAAAAAGGCCCTAAACAATGGCCGTAACGTCGGGCAGTATACAAAAGCCATTCTCATTTCTAGACCGTAAAAGCCGAAAATCCACTGTAACAAAACTTTTTGAGCGATTTAGTGGAATATCTTAAAAGCGATTTAGTGGAATATCTTAACACTATGTCACTATGAAGATCAGATTACCACGTGCGAGCTCTAGCAGCTGCTGCTCATTATAGAATACCTTGTTCAAATGCAATTAAGAGAAACACGACGCAAAGATATTTCTAACGCACCAAGGTTTTGATATCTTTCCAAGCCACTACAAGATGTCTCATTTCAGACTATATACATGAAAACAATAATAGGGATCCCCAAATGCATGGAGGCTCTGAATGATCTTAGTACGGCCTCGTGCTGAAATTGAAAGACATAATGAATCACTCTTAAAGACGTCTGTTGCCGTCGAGTAAATTATGAAATGCATGTTTGTCCGATTTAAAACCTTTCACCATAGATATAATTTGGCGAGATAGGGAAAACTGTGCGGAATTGCGCAATCAAGTAATAAAGATATGTAAGGGTTTGCACATCGGTTAAAGCGTTTACAGCTCATTACAGGAGAGGTCCAAATTAGACTAGCTTACCCTTTGAATTGATTTTCACAACCACTAGTAAATTAATAAAAAAGCCTATCTTATCATTATCGACTTAATTGTGTTTTTATATCTTCATCGCAAATGCAAACAACGCTTACAGTAGCTGGTCATATAACCAATGCAAATTTAAAACTGCATGGTTGTTAAAATTGGCATCTAATAAAAATGCTGTTAAATTACATATAGAAGTTTGTTATGTTATATAATATGCAGATTTTTTCATAGCAGCAAAATTCATTTGAGGTGGCGAAATATTATATCTATGATAGCCATAGTCCAATGGTATAAATTTGCAGATTTAGAAATGTTGATGCCGATACTGATCGGTTTCAGTTTGGATTGAAATAAAGTCACTTTGCATGTTAACTCATCACCTAGGCTTACAAGTTCCGAGAATGTTGCTTTGATATGATTTGGGTTATAGCGGGTTTTCACAACATCTCCCGGGTTTCCCGAGACCGTAGCATGTAACTAAAAAAACTTTTCATAGTACGTCAAATGTCGGGCACGGTAAAAAAAATTGCTATTTGGAAGACAAACATATATTTGACTACAGGCAGCGGCATATACTAACTAATGAGTGTTCTTCAAGCGATTACTCTCCTTCCAATCTGAACGGCAAACTATTATTCAACTTTCAATATTTTGTTTGTTTCTATAGACACAACAGGGATGATGAGATCCGCCAGACAAAACTGTAATAATACTGATTTATGGTATGGACCGAAGGAAACAAGTAAAACAGCAATGATTACAACAAACGAGAACTCTGTAGACAAAAAGCTCGTTATAACTTTCTCCCTTCTAATGTCAAACTGAAGCGGTAGATTCACGAAACAACGAAAATGATATCATCAAAAGTCCTGGTCGCAGCACCGACACATCCCAACAGAAAACGAATCCTTCACATTTATATTTTTGCATTGTCGTCCAACCTAATAGAAACTTTGCCGTCTGAAACTGGTTTCTTTGTTGTGGCCCGCTCCGCCACGCTAGTTTAGTGGAATTGCCACTTCGAACTGAGGAAAATGATTAAAAACATGCATAAATAACAAAAAAGGCCGCTTGCCTTCAACGTTCTGCAATTGCGTCCCAACCGCTACAAAACAGGAAGACGCAATCCGTGGTCCCCTTGTCCCACAGGCACCACATATATGTACGTATCACAACACAATCGGCCGGTTGAGTTGTTAAAAGCGCTCACGGCAGGAAAATGAAAAAAAGAACGTTCTGGTCAAACAAGTAAACACTTTCAACCAAACGCGCGCCGGAACAAACTGAAGTACATAGTAAAAAAACGCAAGGCCACTTCAGGTTCTTATCTTTTGCAGCCAGCTGTAGCGTACTTACATACGAATATACGTTCAGGGCACGTTTTGCTCAGCTGATGGCAGCAAACGTGGCATTGTTCAATGAGCAACTAGTTCGTTTCGGTGATTCCTGGCTCGAGTACTCGGGAATCAACTATCCAATAAACTGTGACTGTTGACGGTCACTTATTGGAGCTGGATTCGGACGGATGGAATCCTTGAGGCTATAAGACGCAATTGAGTTTCTTGTCGGTCTTGAAATGTAGTATTGCACCTCGGGCGTTTTCAGCCACCCGGAAGATTGGTACATACAGAGCTGCTCACGAGCTTTGTTTGTTGTCTATCCGAATCGTGCTGTTTGGTAGCTTGCCATGGCGTTAGAATGCGAGACGCCTCCAAAACTCCAGACTACGGTATGAACCTATATAGGTGTGTTTCAATAAACGAGGAACATACTTTCCACCGTGTACGAGCCAGTTACATAAAACCTCCGAAGATCTTACTCGAGCATAACATCATTTTAATAATCTTCATATACATCCATTAGCACCGCAACGGAATCGGCACTAACTATCGACATCCATTTCGCCTCGCAGCATCCACCGGTTCGTCTGAAGCTCTGAAGTTTGGATAGGAAAATTTCTTTGTTTTCTCTTTCGCACACTCAAACCATTTTCCCCCAATAACCCCCATTCCATGTGGGTCTATGGCTAATACAGCAGCATCCATCTGCCGGTATACACCCAACCGCGTGCACCACCCAGCCCATCACGCAATCGTATCGTTAAAAGCTATTACGACCGAAAATCAACTAGATATGCAAGCCATCAAAAAGTATTACAAGCCCGGACCCCTCCGACCGATTCCCTTTGAGCACTTCAGCCACCGACACACACACGTGTGTGCACTTTTTGTGTGCATTTCGTGGTTGTTTGTGTACACCATTCGTTTCTTTCGTTGCTTGAGAAAGATTTAAAGTGCACTTTTATTTAAGTTGCCCGTCTTGAACGCCTTTTTCGCTATGGCATTGGGAACTGATTAAACAGCTTTGAAAATCCTGGTAAATTTATTGAAATCCGGAAAAAGTGCTGGGTCTCATATGCCAATGATCAGATTTGGTGACCGAAAACAAAAGTCGCAAGAACAGAATGCTTCGTAAAATCCGCTTCAAATATATTATAATATAAAAGCCGAATATAAACTCCCCCGTAAGAGTCGGGTAAAAAAAGTTTCAACATGAAACCGGGAAAAAATATATATCCGATTCTTACAAAGTAAGATACTTCTACGTACGATTTATTTATTTTTAACCGCTTTTTATAATGGAGGTTTCTTCTTCCCGAGTTCTGCTGGGTGACATTTTTAAGTGATTCCAAAACTAAGGTCCAGAACAAAGAAACATGCGCTGTCAAGCACCAAAAACAAATTTGCACGAAAATTTAAAATTTGAAGCTCAACCGTATTTTGCAGAAAATACCGATTTAATCCACCTATCAGTGAGATGAGACATTTCTTACACATCCATTAGCTTGCCGTTCACACGCTAAATTTACAAGCAACTAGATGTGAGATGTGCACGAATAACGCTTCGAATTAACTGAATAAATTAAAGAAAAATAATATAACAAAACAAAATTTAAAATGAAAAAGTTATTCATAAAATGGATAGAATGATTAACATAAATCAAATTAATAAAATAAATAAATCAAATTAGCTCAAATTAAAAATAGACGATATTAAAACGTAATGAAATTAAGAGAGTAAATTAAATTGTTTCAGGATAACAAGCTATCATACAATAACATAAAGGACTGGCTAAACCGAATTGATAAAATTAAGAAACTGAATAAAATATCAGAACTGGGAAAAACTAACCATTTAATAAAATGATTGAAATAAATAATATGAATAAAACCATAAAAAATTGGAATAATAAAATAAATAGGATAAGGTGGGGCAAATCCGACCTACTAAATGGTTTTGTCTGTAAAATGCTCATTTTACATCGGATCAAGTCGTTTTATATACCAAATTAAAGGTTAGACTTCTGGACAACTTTCAATGTATAGTATTTTATTACTATCTTGGGAAAACTTTGAGATACAAGTGTTTTACAAAAACATTCATTTTAGCTGTTTTCAAAAATGGTGGGGTAAACCCGACCGCCTATGTTTTTGGTTGATTTAGTATAGATACTACCCAAATTATATGAATTTATCATTGAAAATAAATCAATGAATGTTATGTTATTGAATTGTAGCTTGAAGAAAATGGAATTCAATGTCAATCTTGGAATGTCAAAATCACGAGCAGTAGTACGTAAAGATATTCCCATTTTTCTCGGAGCAATTGCTAGACGAATACTATATTCATCACGTTTTTGAATCTTTCGTTTGTAATTATGAACCATTGTGAAAAAATAATAAAAAATAACAATAAAAATATATTCCAATTTTATAAATAATCATTTTCTTAGCAAAAAAGCGGTCGGATTTACCCTACTATTTGAGGTCGGATTTGCCCCACCGCGTCATTTTTCATTACGATGCAATTAAAAAAAAAATGATGAAAAAGTTGGACTAAATTCATCTATGCACTTTGTAGGCCTTTAATCACTTTAATAAGAAATATGCTGTAGTCAATGATACACAAAAATCAAATCAAAAGTTGTAAAAACAATAATAAGCTTTGATCATCTCAATGTAGACTAATAAAATGCTGTCATACCACCATAATAATTATTTTCGATGTTCTACACGACAACATTGATATTAGTTCGATTAGTGCTTTCGATTTTCGATAACAGAGGGGGGTCGGGTTTACCCAACGGTCGGATTTGCCCCACCTTACCCTAATATGAATAATATGGATTAAATTAACTCTTTCATACCTAATTATTTTGTCGCATATATAGGGTTCCAAAACCGTTTTTCTTAAAAGTGTTAGAGTAAAGAAACACGAAAAACCTGTTTTGATCAAGATAGATGCTTCTCTAGCAGTGTTAGAAGCTGCTGAATTTTTACATACTAATCCTTAATGTGTGTATGTATCTCCTGCAAAGTTTTCAATAGTTTGGGCAGAAAAGGTAGCAAAAAGCAGTCGAAATTAATAAGATTTATCAGTTTTCAAAAATATTTGAAGAAAACGAAGATATATCAAAATATAATTTTTCACTGATAACTGAAAACGTCTCTGGCAGCACTGTTCTAGTGAAATCCAATCAAAGCAATTGCAATAACTTGAGTTCTACGCATCTTACTCTAACTATTAGCGCTCAAATAAACGGTGATTGTCACAATTATTAGTTTTACTTTTTTGTGAAGAAAGCTTGTCCAAGCCCAAAGTTATACTGCCCATGAACGCATATTTGTCCCGTTTTCTATCTTTATGGGACTGATTTGCGAGCATGGGCAGTAAAGCTATTTGAAAATGTTGTTCATAAATAACAGGATAAACAGAGAGGCAATAAAATCAATAAAATGAATGGAATGAATAATATAAACAAAATAAAGAATTTTTATCACAATAAAAATGTTTTCTGTCTTTTTATCATTTTTTCATTCAGTTAAATTATTAAAATGAAAAAATCAGCGATATTAAATAGTAATAGAATTAATAGAAGAAATTATATTGTATCTAATCAATGTTCTAGATGAAATGAATAAAGTGAATGACTGAACAAAATTAGTCAGATTATTAAAATGAATAAAAGTGTGAACCGGAAAAATATCAGAAAAAATATTAGAAAAAAGTGAATATAATAAATTAAATGAATAATTCGAATAAGATACATAAGATAATAAACTGATCGGAATGCATACAAAGAACTAAATGAATACAATAGATAAAATTAGGTCACATAAACAAAATAAATAAATAAAATGCAAAAAATAAGCCAAACGAATATAATACATTAAAGGAATGAGCTGGAAAAAATGAGAATATATAATAATATTTTAAGAAAGTTGTTGAAATGGAGTAAATGAATAAAACGAATTTTACGAATTCCAAAACCATTGTTTCAGAATATTCTGAAATGTTTGTGAAAATCCCATTGCAAAGAGCACGATTTCGTTCTTCTTTTCTTGGCGGAATTTTTAGGATTACCTGGTGTTTCTACTTTATTGATGGTCCTTAATTAGTCATCAGAAAATCTAGAAATCAGGAATTTGTTTTGGAATTAAAAGATATCTTTTTGGTTACAGACATCTGAAAAATGATTTTGTATAGAATGGAATTTTCAGGTCCAGTATTTTAACGCGTAATTAGAAATAGTAAACTGAGAAAAGGCCACCTGTAAATAGTATTCATTCGCATTGAAATATCTAGAAAAGAGTGTCAAGTGTCCAGGCTATGTTGGCAATTATATTATTGTCGATGGCATAAAACTCGTACATGCAGTCGATTACAATGCAGTCTTTTTCCACCCATCCTTATTACTTGCGAATTGTTTCGTTCGGAACTCTCGTTCTGGAGATATGGGTTAATGAGTCCTATACAAAGCAATACCATTGCAAAGAAATAGTTCAAACTACCAGAATAAGTATTTAAATTCATCGAAAAGCCAGTTAGTATTGAAAGTGCCCCTGGACTGCTTTGAGACACGAACATTCTTGAAATTACATGTCGTATTTTTTTGCAAATAAATATGCTTTTAGTCACATTGATCATGAAAAATGTATATTGGGGTTTTCAGTACAACTCAGTGTCAGTTGTGAGGAATGGTAAATGATGGTTAGAGCTGTGACATTATTTTTGTTTATAGTGCGAAATTTTGATTCCTTAAATCTTTATTGTCAATAATGCAACTGATGAATTTTCACTACAATTTTGTTATTCAAAAATACAGTTGCTCTTGGTGATGTTACGAGTATAATATGAATATGAATTATATTAGAAATCTATTTTCTCACTACTAGGAGGATTACTTGATGTATTCATATACCATCCAACGTTTATCTCACGAGTGAACGCATTGCTCAATCCAACGGGTAAATTCATCAACTCTGGACAATGAGGGTGGATGTAGCGTACATGGTAAATCGATTGCCTTGTACACAGCGCACCTGGGTAATTACCGGAGTGTTATCAAGTATGCGCGACCGCGGGCATAGTTGTGTGTGGTTGATCGCGAAGGACTTAAGCGTTTGTATGTCGACGTATTTGTCGCGTGTGTTCGCGTGTATGTGACTTCGCTTGTATAAATTCGATTTTGAAACCCTGCGGCCATTCACATATTCGCGGACCGTCATTCATTTAGTTGTCGGTTTACGGATCACATTCTGACAGGGAGTGGGTTACCCCATATCACTAGAGTTCCCGGTCATGTTGCCATGGAACGTTTTGTTTAGTGGATAGAGGAGTTTTTTTCTTATTTTTTCAATTTTATTTTTTTTATTAATTAATATGGACCTAGACTGTTGGTGCCGAGAATAGAGATTTCCGGACGATCCCGACTCATGATGGCGCGAGCGCGGGTGTTTGTAGGTTGACTCTTGAGATCGCGTTGGTAAGTTTATGAGTGCTGAGACGTTCACCTTATCACCGGGGTGTAATCATGTTTACGAGTTCGTGGGCGTAGGCTGCTTGAAAAATCGCTCTAACGTTTGTACGCTGACGTGATTTTGTAATATATTTGCGTGTATTCCTGAATGGTCGCACGAACCGTGAGTCTGATATCAAATTTTCGGTGTGCGGTTAAAACTCTGATAGAGAGTGGGATCCCTTACATCGATAGGGTTCCCGGTCATGTCGCCATGAGACGTGTTGTCTAATAGGTATGAGCGTATTTTCTTAATTGGTCCAGCTGAAGGCATGCACCCATGTTTCTAGGTTCAAGAACAGACTTCCGGACGTGACCGATTCATAATCGCGTGCGCGAGGGCATTTTTGTAGGTTCCCGTTTGAGACCGCGTTTGAGAATGTGTGAGTGTTAAGACGTTCACTATCACAATCTTTGCTGACCCAGCTGAAGGCGGGTGTAGAATGGCAGTATAGGACTCGAAAAGAAGAAATAAAAGACAATATATGAGAGACGTAATAGATTAGACAGGTACAAGATACAGCTGAAGTTATGATCATAACATGAAAGAAATACATTAGTACTTCAAACACTACTAATACTTGAATAGCCAACCACCACACATAGTACAACCTTTCTCAATTATCTTTTTGTTACTGGTTGATTGTTGGTTATGAGCGGGTAAATAGAGGAAAGGTATAGAACAGAAAAAAAGGCTCATATCAGCACTCCCGTCCTCCTCGATACACCACTGTCGAGGCGTATTTTAATCAACATCTTGAAGCAGGCTTCTTATATAAATCAAATCCTGAGTAGTCATGATGATTGGTGGATTATTAACATGAGAACTAATTAACCTCTAGTAGTAGAACTTGGTGCAAATCTATCTATCTATCTATCTATCTATCTATCTATCTATCTATATATATATATATATATATATATATATATATATATATATATATATATATATATATATATATATATATATATATATATATATATATATATATATATATATATATATATATATATATATATATATATATATATATATATATATATATATATATATATATATATATATATATATATATATATATATATATATATATATATATATATATATATATATATATATATATATATATATATATATATATATATATATATATATATATATATATATATATATATATATATATATATATATATATATATATATATATATATATATATATATATATATATATATATATATATATATATAATATATATATATATATATATATATATATATATATATATATATATATATATATATATATATATATATATATATATATATATATATATATATATATATATATATATATATATATATATATATATATATATATATATATATATATATATATATATATATAAAAGTTAATGTTTGTATGTATATGATTTATAGACTCCCAAACGGCTTAACCGATTGCCGTAAAAATTTATACGTAGTAGGCGTTTGTTATGGAGCGTGTTTGTGTGCTATTGGAAGAGGATTTTCTGCCCGCTAGATGGCGCTCCGGAACAAATTGTGTTTTACTCCTATTTCGTTGGACGTCGCAGTAACGCGCGATGGGTATTAGCTAGTAGAAAATAAAAAGAGCGAGGGTCCTTATATTTAGATAACTCTAGTGAATCTATTGTGGCTTGATGATGTTTACAATACCGTCAATCCCATCAACCTGCGAGAGAGATAAAATGTGATTTACATTTTCGCATCACAAAATAAATTGTGGCTTTTTACTGACAACAATGAAGCAAGACAATGTTAAATATGCCGGAAGATCGATATTCGAGTCGAAATGGAGCCATTTCTGAGAAGGGTGTTTCAGTGCGTTGACCCTTTCAACAAAGCTAAAGCGATCGATGCAGATGTTTACATCAGTAAATGCGATGTACGGGTAAGGGTACCTTAAAACATTTTTTGCAGCCCTCTCATACAATATATTTATATCGCTTTCGCGTATTGCACAACATTTCTCAAACATGTACATCAATATATTTGGATATCAACTTCCATTTTTCGAGAGTTGTCCTACTTGAGCGCTGTAGAGCTAGGGTCTCGAAGGGCTCCTCGTCAGAATCGCTCACTACAATTGTAGACAAGACGGGAAATGTCACCACTAAAACACTGCTTAAGGCCATTTGCTGCGGGCCGTGATTCTGAATGTGATATTCATTATACGGTTCAGATATGTGCGGGCGTAGAAACTTCACGATCGCGTGTATTATCGCGAAGGCATCGAGCGTTTGTATGTTAACGTGTTCGATCGTGTGTGCGTTTGTATGTCGCGTGTGCTAACGTGTATGTAACTGCGCGTGTATAAATTCTATTTTATTCGCGTGTGTTCTTTCGCATATTCGCGTGTGTCCTTGGATAATAGCACACTAACCGTAAATCTGATACTGAATTTTCGGTGCACGGTTCAGACGCTAGATGAAAGTGAGTTCCTCGAAATTGCTAGAGTAACCGGTCATGTAGCCATGGAACGTGTTGTCTAGAGGATATGGAAGCTTTCTCTTTTTTAATTGGTCCAATTGAAGGCATGGACCTAGACTTCTGGTATCGAGGATACACTTAGGGAGTCACCGATTCATGATCGCGCGAGCGCGGGATTCACGCATGAGACCGCGTTTGAATATTTATAAAAATTTATTATGCTGAGACGTTCACCTTATCACTGTAATGTTATGTTTGCGAGAACGCGGGTGTAGGTTGCATAGATGATCGAGAACGACAGCAGCATTTGTATGTTAACGTGTTTGTCGTGTGTATGTGGTTTCGCGTGTATAAATTCGATTTTTTTTGTCGTTATGGAACGTGTTGTTTAGTGGATATGCGCGTCTTTTTTTTAGGTCCAGGCCGGTTAGGGCCGATGCTAGGGACTTGGGGAAGTAAACGATCGCGCGAACACGGGCGTTTGTATGGTTTCTCCTGAGACAATTTGTGAATTTATAAGTGCCAAAACGTTCACTTAGTCACCGGGGTGTTACCCTGTTTGCGAGATCGCGGGCGTAGGTGAGTGGGGATGATTGCGAAGGACCCGAGCGTTTGCATGTTAACGTTTTTGTTGCGTGTACTAACGTGTATACATTTTTTATAATCGTGGCGTCATTCACATGTTCGCATGTTCTTGAATGATCAGGTTGTCAGTGTGAAAAAACACATCTTTGTGATTTTTAATAGAAATTCGGGTGAAGCTGAATAATATTCTGTAATTTTTCTATGCAAAAATATCGACAAGCGACGCGGTGATAAAGCTTTTTTTAGAATGTCTCTAAGAAAACACGGTTTGAAGTGTTAACTAAAAACTACTGGTAGATGCTAAACTGCATGGATTGATGCTGATGCTAAAAAGATGGATTATCTCTTCTAGCACCTTTCGAGCACAATTCAGCGCAAGTCACTGCACAGTGGCGTAATACAATAGTTCGGTTTGCCTCCCTGCCATTCGTAAATCAGACAGCCCAAGCCGCCGCCAACAAATCACAAATCGCTTTATTCGAGACGATTTCCGTTAAATCCAAAATTACTAGGTACTAAATCGGTGTTCGTTCTTCTATAGATAAATATTAAATAGTAAATCGAATACAGATGTAACTTAGGCCGCAAAGTAGTTGTATCGGTACATTGCGAATAAGGGGAACTAATCCGAGTTTCGTCTATGAAATATTTCCAAAAAATCATATCCGCTATTTTCTGCTTGTTGTAGGTACTTTGAATTTAAATTCAAGATCATTCTAATTATGTTCGACCAAATAGTTTTAAAATGTTATAGATGAGAGTTGCTAACATCAAACTTATAATGCCACCTACCTTACTGATCGATATTTCGAAAAATGCTCTTATATTAAAAGGTTTTATCAGGCGTAAAATATGTCCCCATCAAAGTATACTGTGTGGTAATATTAGTTTCCAATTCGTAACTTACGAGTTTGCAGCTACACGTTTCCAAGGAATTAGAGAGTTTGACCCCAAATAACTGAACAAACGAAATCAATCACAATTTTTAAGGCGACGACACAATATGTTACAAAAACTGTGTTCTGATAAAATCTTGTTATTTCATTCTGATCGGGAATCATTACATTTGCATTATGTGAGCTTGTTATCGTTTCAAATTGGAGCTCTCATCCCAAACTTCCCATGCAAACTGCATATCGCTCATGAAGGCCTTGCCTACATAAAATTCTAAATGTCCATTGTAGGTTGGAGAACCGGAGACCAATAACAACAACTGTATGCTATACGTTACTATAGTGATTTTTCGTTTACTTATACTGATTCCCGTTATTACGGGATACATTTCTGGAGACGATGACCTTTTGGTTCTCGTCAGGTTTCAGCTCTATGCTAGATATAGGTATTCTTTATCAAAAATTTTGCATGGTACCGAAAATACCGGTTCTTAGTTTTATTCAGTACCGGTATTTCGGTACCAAAAATGGGCCGGTATTCCCGGGATTTTCGGTACCGGTACCACAACCCTAATTTAAAACTCAAGATTTTTTCAAACCAAATTTGACCATCAATACTGATTTTCATTAAATGAGGTCTTTACGAATTACGTATTGTACAATGTTTATTTTTAAAATTGAAATTTCGAACCTCTCCCTAGTTTTTTTCCTGGGACCGCCCCTGCGCTGAAACGCTTACCCTCCTTACCCGATCAGAATGAAAAAAACAAGATCATAAAATTTTTGTAACAAATTGTGGTATAAATTAGGTCTCGTTAGTAGTTAAAATAACAGAAATTTATAACAAGTAACAACACGATATATAGTTTTGAAATATTTCTGTTATATGTTTCTGATCGGGTAATTTATCCAATCGGATCTTCCCGAATCGAATGCACGAATTGAACACAGGTAAAAAGTGATTAATGAATCCTAGAAAGGATTACCCACTATTCCATCATATACGCCAGCTCTGCATCCATTCTCTGATCCAGCTGTCCAGTGTCATACACAGATAAACCTAAGACTGGCACGGCACATAACAATTGTACACTAAGTACTACAAACTACAATTATTACAACACAACCACTAATAGGCCTCTACCCATATACAGCTTTTAATTAGTCTGTGCACGATGACGCAGTCGACCGATAAATCGACACAGAATGACCCCCACTGCGATCCATGTCCACAAACACTGCCATTAAGCTGCTGAACAATGTTTGCAAACACAGCCCACAGAAAAAAGTCAATCCACGGCGCCCAGTCAGTCGGCCACGACAGTGTGCACAGGCTGTTGGTTGACCGTTAGTATGTGCTGGTGCAGAGTATGAAAAAACACAAAACTTAATAAAGGCTCATAAGTCCTCTCTCGGTCTCATCGATGCACCACTATCGAGGCGTAATGCAGTAACCGTCTTAAAGCAGTTGTCTGTCAAAGGTAAAACTGATGCACAAATGGTCGGTGTTGAGTCAGACTGGACTAAGTGACATCGCGTTGATTTCGTGAAAAACGAGTTTAAAGTTTTAATCGCAGCATTCTTTATCCAGTTTTACCATTATCTTACATTTTAAGATTTTGCGACTTAGTCTGGCCTGACTTAACACCGACCAAATATGCTTGATGATGTTTGCATTACCGTCAAGCCCGTCAAACTAGGGAAGGGAAGAAAAGGAGTTCATTTTAAGCTAAAGTCGTTCTACAACTTCAAAAGGTTACCTAGAATGATTGAAAAGTTATTTTTTGTGGTTGGTAAAATTACTGCTGTTTTAACAAAAACAAGGGGTTCAGAAAATATGAAAACTTTTCCAAAGACATAATAAGACTAAGTTTTTTCGTTTTAGTAAACATTTTAAATCCCTGTCAAATTTGTATCCTGGACCAGAGTAATCTGATATACGACTCATGTCCGAAGCGTTATTGATATTTTACAAATTGAATTAAAAACACATTTATTGGATTCGCTACGTGAAACTTCATATTAATTCATTAAACATAACGAATGACTTAAGCTCTGAAGAAGTAGCAGTTAAAACCACTTTCCAATCCACCAAATCCGACCTAAATCACTGCATCACAAACACCTACGAGACACTGGATCGAATGGAAATTGGACGCAGTCTTCTCTCTTTTATTATCGATGTTAAAGTAGTAGGGGAGAGACGGTAACAATGAAACACATTTTTTCTACAATTTAATTTTGATGATAATACATGTTATTTGTGTAATCAAAAGTGATACATAGTGCCACTATATTGTTAACTAATACATATATTTTTTTCCAGCTGGTAAAATTCGCGGGAAATAACATTTTTTGGATAATAAACAGTCGGTGGTAAAATGAATCAGTGTGCCCCATGGGTAGGAACTATGAAACACGATGTCATCTATAGTGAAATATTCTACTTATAAATTTTGTTCTTTTGTTTTGACGAAGAATGATCCTAACGCTTTGAATTAAAGTTATATTGAGGCGAAAATCGTTTGTTTACGAAAGAATCCACTATATCATCGCGTAACATCGAACCACCATATATGCATATTAGCTGCAATCCTGAAATAAGAGACAATTTCTACAAAATTTGGCCAAATTTACTAATTTTGCACTATATGAGTAGTATTTAGTGTGGAAAATCGGAACCCATTGACATTTTGAGACAGACCACAAAAACAAACAAAAATCACTGTTCCCCATACGCCATCGTTTCACAGTTACCCAATGGGTCTATTCATGAAAATTGTGAAATCACACAGAACCATGAGTAGTTACCAAAAAACTTTGTTCGCGGCAAATGTTGAGCATAAAATTTGCTATAAATAGCAATAGACTAAACATTTATTCAATGAATGGTAACTCATAAAGATGGAATAATGTTTTTCATTGCAAATTTACTCTGGCTATCACAAAACAAACAAATATCCATTAAAAGAGATAGAGTTAGCAGATCTCTTCCAAAATATAGCAACACGTGTAAAGAATTAGAAATTGTGAAATATGAGGGAATTAGACGATTGCGATCATGCATTGTGATTTTATTGCGAATGTTTCATAGTTCCTGCTGATCCACTGTTACCCTCTCTCCCCTACTCTTTGTTCATCAATAAATTCCACGCTTAAAGTCTTTAGCGGCCCTTACACGTTCAATATTTTTGTCAATACTAGAGAGTATTGACAAAAGTATTGTACGTGTAATGGAAAATTTTTTATTGACGATGTGGATTTCAAACGGGACTGAAATATTGTAACAATACCGTCAATACTGGTATTGACAAAAATATTGAACGTGTAAGGGCCGCTTTTCTCTCATCCCCAACACATCGCGCCGTCGTCGTCGTCGGTGGAATGCAAATGCGAACGTGACACCGCAAACAGTTCACGGTAAAGGGCCTTTGGGTGTCGTCGAAGCAAACTGACTGCACAATGCATACGGGTGTGTCAACGAGGTGTTCAATGGGTGCCATAAATAGTTTCGATTATTTGCCCCAAAAGCGACGAATGAAACCGAACCGTATTCTAAACTCAGAGATTATAGATATCCAATCGCAAAATGGCAAAAGCCGGTGGCTTGCAGAGGTTCGCGGTAGAATAAACAATCGACTTTGGTGGGACCTTGACGGTTGGCAGTTGGATTGGCAAAAGTTGCAACTGCTAACAAAACGACAAGCGGTTAGAGAAAGATTTGCATTTTAAATTAAGCATGCAGTTTTTCGCCATATCGGCTATTAGGTGGACCCCAGTGAAACAGTTCTCATGGCAGAATCTCATAAAGCTCAAGATGAACTGTAAATGCTACCATAATAATGAATCAAACTTATTGGCTTGGAATTGTGTAGGTTTTTGTAAATTTTATTATACCCAACTTTATCCCTATTTCGATGGATTCGGATAAATCAAGAACATAATAAAATGGAACAAAGAATACAAACAGTCTCGACGAGGTAAGCCTTCACCGGATTTGCTCCAACCCTTCAAGACCTGTTTCTGGTTCTATAGGCCGTGGCGAATTGCCTCTTTTCAAGACGCGGTCTACCCGACAGTCTTAACCTGTTCTGACACGATCACGAGCTGTAGTCATTCAATCAAGCATGCTCACCGCCTGAGGGCGTGATTTCTCTTTCGTTAGTTGGGTATGCACAGAAGTCTCGCCTAAAATTCTCACTGGGCGCAATCGTTTCCGTTTGTTGATAAACAGACAAACTGTCGGGTAGAAAAATTTGCATGCATTCAGCGTTACTCTTCAACAGTCGCGCCAGGTGCTGAAGACAATGAGAACCGCAGACAAATGCTTGCACAGTGGAATGATGAAATATCGAAAGGTCTGGCCCGATCGTGACAAGTTCTGCTGGGTTTCTTGTGTACGATTGGCGAATTATCGATTTCTAACTTTGAAATATCTAGGGTAGGTAGTTTATTTTTACTCTAGCTAAGCTAGGTGGATTTTTTTATTACTAGTTTTGTGACTGACGAATCTTTGCAATACTAGTAACTATAGATAAGATGTGAATTGGTTGCCTGATTCTCTAGCGACAAGACGATAGACATTCATACATTCAGAGGAGGTAAGGATCAATTCCCAATAGTATTATCTCGTTTGAGAACTTCTTTTGAATTAAACCAATAAGTTGCAGAAAGCGAGACACTACCTTAGCTCCCTATCCTTTTTACAAGATTGAACACTAGATTAGAATTAACCGATGCTTATTACCTTATTAACCTTCGATTAGTATGGACAGTCAATCACAGTCTGATTGCAGTCTAATCCTCAGAGCGCCCGGAGATTCCATACAGACTCTTAAATGTCAAAGTTTTTACACAGCGGAACGGCCTCGGCGAATAATTCCAATAGTTGTCGCGGTGGTGAAAAAAAAAAGATCCATTAGGTGTCGCAATCTTTGGCGGCAATCGTTTACAATCAACTTGCACTGCACGTTGTTAGCTCACCGTAGAGGACCTGTAGCCGGTACCGTATGGATAGCTCTATTTAGTAGGCGTAAGTGCCCACCACCACGATATGGTCAATTGCAACGTGACTCAGAAGAAATGTACCGGCCCGGTGCACAGTGGTCAAAATGAGCAAATTCATGCCTTTAATTATTTTGTGGCTAAACTATAAGGTTTTGAGTTTTGGTGATTTCAGACAAGTTTGTGGAGTTATTGAGCCGGATTTTTTGAAGTAGACGGTCATGTTCCAAAATGAAGTGTAAAGGCATTTCTGAAATATAACTTTTTACTGAAAGGAGATAGGCAGTTTGAACCTTCAGCAAAGTTGTAGAGAATGTTTTTTAAGTAATTTACATGAAGATACTAACTCTCTATCTACAGCTGTTTCGTTGTTATGAGAAGTTTTCCAATGAACCCCATAAAAATCAGTTTATTTAAAATAACTTTTGTCGTATTCATTTCTCTACAACAATGTTCTTCACAATGTTTTAGATATTGTAAAAACCCACAACTTTGTTGAATGTTCTAAGACGATCCGATGTTTATAAAAAGAGTTAGAGCTGTCTCTTTGATTAAAAATGTCATATTTCTTAACAAGTTTTCTAAAAAAGTTGCAAAAATATGCAAATGAAATAATGTTATCTTGAAAGTACTAACAATCGACTACAAAATCCTAAAGGAGTGGTTAGTATCTGTTAGTATCCAAGAATGTTATAAAAGAATGAAACGTCGAGCATTTGAGTTTTTTCTTCAGCGCTATCTGGCTTCATTATATTCAACCATTTTATATGTACTGTATTCAAAATTATTTTAGTTATTATAATCAATTAATGAGTTATTTAAAAGTAATACCATAATTTAACAAAAAGTGCTCGTAGTTCCATTGGAAATTGTGTGAAGAAGTACTGTACAAAATTTTGAAATAATTGGTCCAGTAGATTCTGAGTTATGATGCACACCTATTTTCTTAAAGTCTCCTCCACAGATTAACTCTCAATTATTTTCAATTTTTTGCCACGAAAATTAGAGAAATTAAGTTCAAATGTTGCATTATTATATGGAAATTGACTAACGCTTTGTGTGTCATCAAAATCTATTAAAAGCAATTTTCACCGAATGAACCTAATCTCTTACCCCCCTCGTCGATATTTACATGAATATTTGCTTGGTATATTGTAAACCGTGTATAAGTGCAAAATTGAAATAAAGCAACTTCGATATTCATTGTTCATTGGATGCTTCTATTCTATTTGATCTATATATTATTTTCATGTAGCCGTTTATTAGTTAGCGATTTTGTTTGTCGTCGAAATTGGTAAGCGTAAGTTGTTGCAGTTTTCGAGTAAAACCGAGGGCGAACCAAATAAAAATTTGCATAACAACGCAGACAACAGTTCAGCGAAAGAGGGTAAGATATCTAGATCATCATCATTCTATTGTAGACCTTTGCAACTTTCCCATTATTTAAGATTGAATAGAATATAAACGCCGTTAGAACTCAAATACTCGCCATTTTATTTGTGCGCAACATTCTTGGATATAAACGGATACTTACCATTCCTTCATGACTTTGCAGTAGATTGATAGTACTCTCAACATAACATTATTTCATTTGCATATTTTTGCAACTTTTTTGGAAAACTGGCTAAGAAATATGACATTTTTAATCAAAGAAACATCTCTAACTCATTATATAAGCATCGGATCGTCTTAAAATGTTCAACAAAGTTGTGGCGTTTTATATTATCTGAAACATTGCAGAGAACTCTGTTGTGGAGAAATGAATATGGCAAAAGTTATTTCCAAAAAACAGATTTTTAAAGGGTTTTAACGAAAACTTCTCATAACAACGAAACAGCTGTACATAGAGAGTTAGTATCTTCAGGTAAATTACTTAAAATAATATTTTCTATAACTTTGCTGAAGGCTCAAACCACCTATCTCCTTTCAGTAAAAAGTTATATTTCAGAAATGCCTTTACACTTCATTTTGGAACATGACCGTCTACTTCAAAAAATCCGCCTTAATAACTCCAAAAACTTGTAGGAAATCATCAAAACTCAAAACCCTATAGTTTAGCCACAAAATAATTAAAGGCATGAATTTGCTCATTTTGACCACTGTGCGGTGTGTTGGTCAATAGCGATTGCAACGAGATGATGCGACGTTGGTTATTTGCATTTAAATAAATTTCAATTTGTTTCATTATTGTTATGGCGTAGGGGAAAGATTTACGGTGCAGTTACAGTTACATTTTATATGTTTTCGTCGTTAGTAGGAATGGATACATTACGTGCCGTAACAAGGGGACAGGTTGGAAAGTGTTCTCCGTAACAGATGGCCAAACTAACATGGTTTGCACGGACCTAGTTTTTCGAAAGGACATGTCTTTATCACTGGAAAACTCTAGCTAGAGTTTTGGTGTAATTCCAGAATTAGAAAAGTTAGCAGCGTGACGAAGCTGCATAACTATTTAACTGTTTATAGCTCTGGACATTCGTCTAATCCGAGAAATCTGTGTTATAGTTTTAATTTTAGTACCACTTTTGACTGGTGTTTATTCCATTGGTATCATGAAAGTCCATTTTTTGCCATTTGCTTTTGGTTAGCGGTAATGGCTGTTGGTTTGGAGGTAGTGGGTGCAGCACAGTAAACTTTGAGCCGTTTTTATTGTTTTGACATTCGTTACTTAATGTGTAGCAGTAATGGTTATGTGTGATTTAATTGTTGCTGATGAAGACTGTATGTTGGCTATGCTTCTGTTGTTTGGTAGGTGTTTTTTCAATAGTGACATTTTACAGGGTTTTATTTTTTGTTCATTGTCCGAACGAGTTGATCCTAATGAAATAGAAGTATTTCTAGATTGGCTGAACGACGCGTACAACAATCCAATTTCACTTTGGGAATTAATATTGCATAATGCAAGGAGTTTGGCTCCCTAGCTATAAGACAAGAGTTCGTTTTCGCTTTCTCGTCAATATTCTATCTATCTCCGTTGAAAAGTTAGTATTGGCGCCATCTGTGCGGTTTCAGGTGGAACTAAAATTTTCTAACCAAAACATAACTCGTATTATGTATTGCAATTCTTCTGAACATACTATTCAGCTAAATCTAACCATTATTCCACAAAATTTTTTAGTTTGTTAGAACCTAGTACTGATACACTTCCATGCACTGTTAGGCCCCATGCAAAACTGACTCAGACACCACTTCGCTAAAAGTTTAATAACTCCCTTTAACAAAGCCGAATTGACTAGCAGTCTTCGACAAAGTTGTAGACAATAAAATTATCTTTCTTATTTTCACTTTCAGTGATAATTAGATGCATACAGTGCCACCTAGCGGTGAAAATGCGAGCTATTGGGTTTTCTCCATATAAATTGTCGAAAAATTCCATGCAAACTTCAGGCACGTTGGTCCAGTAGCTAGACTTGTCCGATTTGCTTCAAATTTGGAGCAAGTACTCCTGGGAACTAGGAATCGAATCAGGGGTGGGCCGATAGGGGTCAGGTCCTTACTATCGTCGAGAATGGGAAGGAATGTTAGTTCAACATCTACTAATGAAAGTGCAGGGAGCCCATACTTTCAGGAATAGGAGTTTGTGTTAGTAGGCCAGCTTAATTATGAGGAGCTCATTCAACAACATTTCGTAGGAAATATCGTGCAAAATAAATGTAGCTTACCTAGTGTATTGACTTGATATATGTACATAAGTTAGAACATGCTCATAGAGAACTTACCAATTTTTCAGTTTTCAATTTTCTTAACCCCTACTTACGGAAGGGATTCAGTAAACTTGTCTAACCATTTCTCCTATTAAGTGAAGAGAAGTATAGAAAAAAGAGAAAAAAGTAGGCAACCGCGGCATCCCAGTCGCCGTCGTTCCCCCAACACATTATTCGGTAGCGGCTCACGAGTCAAAACTTCTTGATATCATCCACTGCTTTATTTGAGGCCAGCAATCACTCCATAAACGATGGAGTCATCGAAGAAGCCCCACACCCCTGCACGTATACCACACTATGAAGCCGACACCGACACCAACCACGAACGCGTGAATCAACAAATACATCTCCAATGCAACGCACGATCACGACCCGCAGTATTGAACGAGGAAAAATAAACATGTCCAAATCGAAAATTATTATTATAATAATATTGCCGTTACTTTTAAGTTGCGATTGACAGCCCATGTGAACATGGGCTAGAATGAACTAATCTTGTTGAGATCTGTGTACAACATGTGGACAAAAATATGATTTATTTCGGTTATTCTCGCATCGTAATGACTACGGAACGGGAGCAAGTTTTCAGTATAAATCTGCACCTTTTGAGTCACAATCAAACTTAGTTGTCTTCACTGTTTTGCGGAAACCGGAAACCGCCATCTTGGTTTTCAAAATGGCGTCAATCATCAATTTCCGTCTTCTACTGATCACCCCATTTCAAATGCCACCCATACTGACAATGGTTTTCATTGTTTCCTTGGAACAGGAAGCCACCATCTTGGTTTTCAAAATGGCGTATCAATTTTCGGCTTTTGCTGACCACCCGCTTTACAATGACACCTTTATTGACGGTGTTTTCACTGCTTTGTGGTAACCGGAAGCCGCTATCTTTGCTTCGAAAATGGCGAAAAAATCAATTTCTATCTTCTATTGACCCCTTTCGAATGACACCCATATTGACAATACTTTTGACTGTTTTGTGGTAACCGGAAACCGCCATCTTGGTGTTGAAAATTGCGTCAATTATAAATTTCTGACTATTGCTGATCATCCTCCTTCAAATAACACCCATATTGATGGTGGTTTTCACTATTTTGTGGTAACCGGAAGCCACCATCTTGGTTTTCAAGTGACCATCTCCTTTCTAATGACACCCATATTGATGACGGTTTTCATTGTTTCTTTGGAACAGGAACCCGCCATATTGGTTTTCGAATTGGTATCAAAAAACAAATTTCCGGCTTTTGCTGACCACCAGCGCTTTACAATGACACTATTATTGATGGTGGTTTGCACTGAATCATGATAACTGGAATCCGCCATCTTGGTTTTGAAAATGGCGTCAAAAATCAATTTCTGTCTTCTATTGACCACTCCCTTTCGAATGACACCCATATTGAGGATACTTTTCACTGTTTTGTGGTAACCGGAAGCCGCCATCTTTGTTTTCAAAATGGCGTCAATTATCAATTTCCGGCATTTGCTGACCATCCTCTTTCAAATAACACCCATATTGATGTTTTGTTGTAACCGGAAGCCGCCATCTTGGTTTTCAAAATGGCGTCAAATGTCCATCCGTCCGGAACCGGTGCCGGAGTGGCCATAGCTTGAGGGAGCTGTAGAACCGTATGATTGGAAGAACTTCGTATTTCGTGTAAAGCTATGAACCCAAATCGCTGGAATGATAGAAAAATATATACATTTTCTTAGGTTCTCCCGGAACAGTTCTCCGGTGACCAAGTCCAAATTATGTCTATTGTGAAGGATCAATGGGAAATATGTAGTCATATGTAGCAAATTTCAAAACACAATTACTTAAATTTATGGGATGCTTCTTCAAAACTCGTCCATCACCCCACCGCACAGTGGTCGGAAACGCCAAAAACGTGAACTTAATTCACTAGAGGCCAAACCATCGAATATATTCACAGGGTGTCTTTGGAGGAATTGTTCGTATGAATATTCCCCACAATCTGATAACAAGTGAAATTAGGCATGGCTTACTATGACCGAGCTAAAAAAAATAACTTTTTATCCTGACGAGGTAGAAAGTTGGTGTCTTCGACAAAGTTTTAGAAATGCTCATAGTGAAGAATTTTGTTGAAGAACTTGAGCTTGTAGGACTAAAGGTTATCGATTTATAAGGCGTTTTCTATGGCAACCCCCTTAAATCTAGTTTTTTTAAAATAACTTTTTTCATTGCGACTTTTCGTGCAAATTATGTTCTAGACAAATGTGTAGGTATCAAAACTACATAATATTGCCGAAGACTGCATGTGAAAATACTCATGAAATTATCAATTGTTATCAGATTGTGGGGAATATTCATACGAACAATTCCTCCAAAGACACCCTGTGAATATATTCGATGGTTGGGCCTCTAGTGAATTAAGTTCACGTTTTTGGCGTTTCCGACCACTGTGCACTGGGATGCCGGATATACTCCACGGGAATGCGGATTAATTCCTGAACCGGCCTACGGATTTCAACACTACTTGGTACATAGAAACTGAAACTAAATTCCAGATCTTTTAAAGCCGGTTCCATCCAATTCGGTCAAAAATTGACGAAATGAGAGCAACATTAAAACAAAATTTTCAGAAAAATTTTAACCTGGTACTGTAAAGGTTAATATTTGTTACAATTTTAAATACTCATAAGACCTATTTTATGTCAAAATTTGTTGCAAAAAGTGCAATTTCTTTATAATTTATTCTTATAGGGTATACGACGCCTGGCGGTAATATAGTAGTGCGATAATTAATAAAGAGTGTAAACAAGAGTGGGCCCAAGTTACTTCCTTGAGAAATATCCAATATGTTTGAAAATGAAGCAAAAAATACGCATCTAATGGCGATCTTTTAGATACTATTCCAGTCAACGAATCAGATCAATAGCCTCCTACTAACTTCAATCGTTCCATAAGTATTATGTGATCTATCAAACGCTGATTTTAAGACGGTACATATTGTATCGATCTGACACCTGCATCCATACTACATCCAATACATTAGTTATCCAACTTGCACACTTGGGTCTGTTCTTCATATGAACACAGCGTGGTTTGAGAAGTGATAACGCTTATTGAGGGAATGGTAAGAAGGAATAGAGATAAAAGTATTATAGCGTAAGGTAAGAAGGAATAAGTTTGGGTATCTGCATTTTTACAAAATGAACGCCGTTGGAAGTACCAGAGACAGTTTGTCAAAGTTCCAAATCTTAAGGTGGTAGTTGGCTTTAGGATGCGAAAAGAAGCCGATTTTGCGATATTTTTGTAGTGGAGATGAACAACTCAGCGCTCTGAAATTTTTGGCAAATATTATACTATATTATTATATTGTACTGTCAATTTGATTTCATGAACAGTATTGAAAATAACAAATATTCTGGATGTGGCCTAATTTAGAACGAAATGTGACCGCAAGACGTTTTCCGTATTAAATTTAGATTCCAATTTATTATCTTATCTTTCGTAAGGAACACACTTATTTGTCCCCATTTATTCTCTGGAGCGGTTAGCTTCGCTTAACTCCTCGTATCAACAATTCCGTGCGATGCGAACCTGATGTGTTTCGCTGTCAGAGTGTCAGACTCTGACATACATACCAACCGGTTACCATCTCATGTGTGTATGTTATATCTCTACATAGGTAGCGCCTTTGTTGATGAAATCTGCAAGAAATCGGCAATGCAAACCGCTCATGTTAGCCTTGTTTCTGGTCTTTTGCTTGCTTTACGGCACCCACGAATTGAAGCAAATTCGACTTCCGAAGGCTGATTCGGCCTGCGAAAAGCAGCGAAAAATTGAAACGAATATAACCGTGTACCGTCAAGTAGATCTTACTGCTGATGATATTATTCACACTCGAAGAGAGTGCACGGTATGGAACTATTAGCATGTAATAAGTGTAACTGATACGCGGAACGTACGCAAAGTATTACTCAATCCGAAACTCAGCTACACATTTTGGAAGTGCTTCTGCCATTCCTGGTTCACAGGTACGCGAAATAAAGGTAGGATATCAGTTTAAAGATAAGCATTTTTAAAATCAAGCAAACCTTACTTCCCGCAACAATACACGGTAAGTTTCAAATAACCCTATCAATACACTAGTATATTTTGTAAACAAACCTCTTTGAGTTCGAGTAATTAAAATAACCAATCATTATTAGTAGCTGGATTTTTTTTCCAACTGTTAAAACAGAATAGCGTGAATACACAATAAATACACCCAGCCGAGTACCCACGGAGCGCAATTTTCATTTCATCGGCCGATTTTTTGTTATACTTTCAAAGCCTTTCCTCAACTTTTGGACGTTGTGTGTTGTAGAAGCAAATAAGTAACACCCTGAGCATGAACATATGCTCTCTTTTCGCTTTCGTGTGTATGTTATAACGGGGAACTTTTTTTCCCAACCGCTCAAACTTACGTGCGAAAAATTATGGCACGGTAGTTAAGAGCTGACAGATAAAAAAAATCTTTTCACCCGGGTATGCAATGCGATTGATGCTAGTGGCAGTACGAGTGAGTGAGAAAGCGCCCAACGAAAATGGTCTTTCCAATATATCTGTGCTGTTACACACATCTAAAGTAAGTGTGTTCTCCAGATGGATAGAGACAGAGAGAGCCAAGACAACATATGAAAATTGCACTGTAGGAAGTGAAATAACAATAAAAAGTGGTTTTATACGTTGAATAAACATTTTCGCCGCCAGCAGCGGCGGCAGCAACGGCAGGAGAACTCAATCCCCACATCTGCTGGGGATGGAGTACCTATAGCGCTTCCGATCAAGACCGAGCACCATTCGAGCATGTGGTTGGGAAATTGGTGTTTATTTTACTTTTCATAAACTTTATATTGCCAAATTGATACTTAATAGTGGGCGGAACATGTAGCAAATTGTATCGGTGAAAAAGATAGATGAGAAATGTCAACGACCTTTCCGGAGTGAAATAGAATACACTATGTAGGGGGTCGCTGCTTTTCTCTGTCTTTCATTGATTTTTTTTTCAATCAGCGATAATATTTTTTGTAATGTACCATTTTGTGGTTGGTTTATGAACTTTTATAAAACAAATTTCAGGCACTTGTGTTGTGGTCGTAATGCAGAAGACACATCGATCCTGTAGGAATGCCACGCAGAGATGGTGCACGCGATTTCAGGAGTACGTTTATCAGCAAAAATCGTTCCCTCGCGTCAAACTGTTACCGTAGTTCTCAGTAGGCCACAAAAATATAACCATTGCACAGAATAGCATGGGAGGATATCATTGGAGAAAAGGAATATTTGTATATTAGTCTATTGAAAAATAATAAAAATTTTCATTCTTTATATCATGAGCTGTTCTTCAAGGAAAATATTTTCATCTTAGACAATTGCAACTTGCACGTATGTAAGATCGAATCAAAGCAAACATGTGTTATCCATGCCTAAATACAATTGAGATTGGTTTGAAAGGTCTTAAGCATGTTTTAATCATGTTTGATTGTCAGTCGAACTTATTGCTTTAGATTAAATGATAGGACGGAAAAAGCCGGCACTCGGTTCAAGCGAAACTTTACTTTTACATGGGAGTTCACATCTTGGCACAAGTATTGTTGTTTTACTGTCTGACTGGCCCTACACAGTTTCGTATACGAGGACTCGTTCTCAAGTTATCACTCTAATGGAGAAGAAAAGTTAAATAAATGTTCGAAAACAGTTTTTCATGTTCTACTTTACAGGTTTAGTATCTTCGAAGAGTTTTACAACGTAAAACAGCGTATCTTTTGATAAAATAAGTTTGGTGATTAATCCTCTTAGTAGCAATTATAAAGGGTTGACTCTTCAAACAAATTTAGTTCGAAATTTCAGTTCAGCAAAGTTGCTATTGCTAATGCTATTAGAAATGCCTTTGTTGAAGACATGAATGCTCCATTCAAAGTATCGAGATACATGATAATTGCGAAAGAAAATCTTCAAAATAAGTTATTCTGATATTACTGGATGATAAATCTCTTGTGTTGTTTATAAGCAATAGAATATACATTTTATTCAAGGCTACATTTTAATGAAGCTTACAATAAGAAGTTATATTGTAGAAAACTGGGTTTTAGAAAATTTAGAAAAAAATTAGACACCAAGTCTCTAACAATTTTTTGGATTTTTGAAAGTTGAAAGTTTCGAAATTATGTGATCTTAACCGTAAAAAAAGTTTTCGAACATTTATTCCACTTTACAATTGCATATTCTTTAACTTTATTACCAAAAAATAAAAAAAAAATATCCATGAAGGTTTGAAAGCTGTCCTTTGTTGTAGAATGGATTGATAACTGCTGGACTTTGGTGTCTTTGGACGAATTGTTCATAAGACCCACAACTTGATAAAAATTGGAATTAGGCATGGCTTACTATGATCGAATTGAAAAAAATAACTTTTTATACTGACGAGCTAGAAAGTTGGTGTCTTCGACAAAGTTTTAAAGTTTTAGAAATACTCGCACTGAAGAATTTTGTTGGTCAACTTGAACTTGTCGATTTATAAAGCGTTTTCTATGGCAATCTCCTTAAATATAGTTTTTCTAATATAACCTTTTCCATTGTGACTTATCGTGCAAACGATGTTCCAGTCAAATGTGGAAATATAAAAACTGCATAATATTGTTGAAGACTTTTTTTTAAAAACCCATTCGTTTCAAAGTTATTGTTGATTTTAACAACGCCAACTTCAACTACGTAAAAGAAATAAAGGTGCAAATCAAAATGCACAAACAGACACTTTTTCAATGTCAAGACTATGCATAGTAAAGATAAGAAGGTTTGATCCGTAGAACTCGAGAAAACTATGAACAGGGTAAGCTTACTTTATCATGTTTTTTAACATTTTCAATACAAAAATCACCAAAAATAGTTATTTAATTTTTTCGCAAATTTTGGTGATTCTTGGTTTGATATTCAATTACAAGAAAAATGTTCACTTATACGTGATTATTTCCGATTCTTCAAACGTGGGAGCAAAAACGTGAAAAATGTTTTTAATATCTTTGGAGATCCCAAATTGGTATATACTCAAATACACATGTCATATTGAATTTAATGCTTACAAAACCTTTAATTTCCAAATTTTACAAAAAAATCCGAAAAGAAAATTTTCGTTCATTTTTATATGGTAACGTCAAAAAACATGAAAAAGCTTACCCTATTCATAGGGTTCTAGAGTGCCACGGATCAAACCTTCTTATCTTTATTATGCATAGTCTGGACATTGAAAATACCTACTCTTCTATTTTGGTTTGAACCTTTCTTTCTTATACGTAGTTGAAGTTGGAGTAATTTTTTTTTTAAATCTTCAATAACTTTGAAACGAATAAGCAATTTTACATACAGTCTTCAACAATATTATGTGGTTTTAATACAGCAACATATGTCTGGTACATCGTTTGCACGAAAAATCACAGTGGAAAAAGTTATATTAAAAAATTTAAATTTAAGGGGGTTGCCATAGAAAACGCTTTATAAATCGATAATCGTTAGTCCCTACAAGTTCAAGTTGTCTAACAAAATTCTTCATTACGAACAGTTCTAAAACTTTGTCGAAGACACTAACTTTCTACCTCGTCAGCATAAAAAGTTATTTTTTCTAGTTCAATCATAGCTAGTCATGCCTAATTTTGATTTTTATCGGATTATCGGGAATATTCATACGAACAATTCCTCTAAGGACACCCTGTGAATGGTGTTTGGCCTCTAGTGAATTAAGTTCACGTTTTTGGAATTTGCGACCACTGTGCGCTGGGGTCCGCTAGTGCGCCGCACAGTGGCCGGAGGCTGGCCAAAACCTCAAAAATTTATTTTTGAAATGATATTTTATATTATTCCTAAATTTCTCATGTATTGAATGATGTATATTCAAAATTTTATGATCATTGGATAAGAACACGATTTTTAACACGAGTTTAAACGTACCAAAGTCCGGATTTTTTAATGATTTTCATTTCCGAAACCACCATTGCTCTGTTCACTTCAAATGCATGTTGCTCTTTTGATTTTGGTCCGATTTTAGTACAACTAGTTTCAGTCTAGTTCTTGGTCTCGTTCTGCGCCTAGGTGCGCAAAAAGTTCTAAGCAGATTTTGAAGCTTTGTTGCTGATATGGAGACGCATGGTGTTTTGTGTAAAATAGTTAGACAATCTACAGTAAACCAACACGTTCAACAATGGTTTTTAAGTAGTGTTCTTCATTTTTTATGATATTATTGACATTGGTGAACAGTAACGGAAAATCTATCATGAAAACGGGATGATAGTTATAAGAAAGGTTCAATGACACTGTATTGAAAAATGCATGTAATATTTTACGACTTTTGACATCAAAAATGAGCTCAGCACCTCAAAATTAGCTTAAATTGTGATTTTCAGCCAAATTAGGTAACATTTGAGGTTTTGTCAGACTTTTGTTTGAAGAGCCGCCACTGTGCACCGTAAAGCAGTTATCAGGGGTCCGCGAAGAAGATAATTTACCTAGGAAGGAGCTTTTTTGTAACAGGCTGAAAATAATATTTGGATAGTACACAAAATGGATGTCAAGCCCGCAAAAACCCTGGGTGATTAAAAAGGGGTCCGCGGGACGAAAAAGGTTGAGAACCGCTACATCAAACGGTTCAATCAAAAATCCTCCTAAGGGAATAATATTGCATTGGCTTGCTAGCTGAACCACGTTCTATCGTAGAACCAGTTACCACTTGAATTAGCAGTGTTCCAAAAAAAAATCTATATTTATGGAGGAAAATGACTGAATAAGTTGATTAGTTGTTGGTCCTGTGATCTTTTTACGAGTGAGTATCATGTTTACATTCCATCGTGCGACGTTGAGATTGACGGTGTTATCACCGAAGCAACCCTCAGTGTCGAAGACCTACTGAAGTGTGATCCCGGTTGTTGTAAGGACACCGCGCTCATAAGATTAAAAATACTTCACTGTAAGTAACTGCACTCAGTGTCAGTCTAAGGTGGTACCCGAACAAACGAAAGCCCATAATAGACATATGCTGATTGTCTAAACTCATTGATAGTGTTTGAAACGGGATCAACCCATAAAAACAGCCCCACCGGTTGGTTTCTCATAAAACTTACATGTTGGTATCCTCGTGGGTTATTGGGACCATTTTATGGTATTTTAATGGTTGTGAAACATGGCACGGATCATATTTATGCTCTTGTGAAGGAGCTGCATGGCATTTGTGACAATGGGAATCTTCTAGAAGTAATTGCCATCATATTCAATTCGACTGACTTTTGCCGAATCAGCATTGTCTAACATTACTCTCATTGATGAAACTTATCTCCTGCTAGCATATTTATCCCTCATGTTGAATAGTCACGAAGCAGGAAATGTGTCTTATAGCAAACATTACCTTTATTGACTGTATCATCTATAGATTTTAGAAATACTCGCAATGAAGATAGATGATATAGTCAATAAAGGTAATGTTTTCTATAAGCAGGATGACCGCTCGACACGTAGTTGCTACGCCTCGACTGACTAGAATAAGTGAAAGAATCAACGAGTCTGGCACTAGATATCCGTCCTCAATGGGCTTAATGTTTCGAGAGTTCTAAACCTTGGGAATGCTAATAGCGGCACCGGCCACGTCCTTACAGTCGCGAGTGGATTATTTCGCGAATGCCATTTCACCGAATACCGTATCGCCAAAGGTCATTTCGCACATTTCGATGATCCAGTAACCAACTCCGGTGGGATCTTTGGTCGTATGCTGACAGGGTAGGAGCAAATGAAAGAGTGTCTGTTCTCCATGTTAGGAGTGGCTTTAAACAGCGTCTGTCCTGGAACGGGTGGTTGAAGAAGTGTGGTGCAGCTATATAAAAGACGATAGCCCCATCGCTAGGCTAGCTGTCGCAGTCCTGGTAAGGTAGTATGCCGAATAAACAACGATAAAACCACGCCAATGTAACAATAGAGGATAGAACAATCGGCATAGAATAATGCAATGTTCAAGGGAATCTGATGGCTCGTGTAGCGGAATAATGTTAGAACCTATGAAAGACGCCCTACTTGATCAAGAGTTTCAAAAAGTGAAGGTTGAGATTGTATCATAAACCTTCAGGAATTGCGATAGCGTGGTACAGGAGAACGAGAATTCCGCGCTGTCAACCGAACTGGAGGTACCTCGTTCAAGTACCACATCTACTAGGCCGGTGAGTAACCTATCCGCGTGTTGAGGATAATGAGCAAGCTCTTCAACTATAACTTGATCAATGTCTACGCCCGATGATGTGAAAGATGAATTCTACAAGCTTCTAGGCAAAACCTAAGGAGAATGATCAAAACATGACGTAAAACTCATTATCAGGGAAGTATATGTACAGTTCAGGAGGGAAGAATTCTTTCGGCTGGTTGTTGATGTGGAGAGGATCCACGAAAGCACCAACCACAACGGCCTCTGTAGCATCTGTTTTGCACGGAAGAATATACGGAAGCATTATGCTATATTTCTCCCTAAGGAGAAAAGTTTTGGCAGGAACCAATTTTTCTCCCTTAAGGAGAAAATTGGGTAAAACCATATTTGCACGTGATGAGACAAAGTCGCAATGCAAACTCCAAAACTAATACGGAAGCATACCTGGAGACACCCGAATGATGAAGCTTGCTCGTAAGTCGACCATGTTGTGATAGACGGTTGACATTTCTCCGATGTCATCGATGTCTGAATCTTCCGAGGGCCGAACGTCGACTCTGACCATTTCAGTAATGTGAAAGATTCGTGCAAGACTGACCAGCATAACTGGTTCCAGATGCGAGAGAACCACGCGGTTAAACAGACCGCGACTGTCGGCTGACAGTGTTGTCAAGGACTGTGCCCGAAAGCTCGACGAACGGTCAACAAGAGATAACCTGAACGCAGCGTTGTAGCAGATCCATAAGCGGTCAGTACACAGGGAACGATATAATGAACTAAGGGCAGCCAAGAAAATACGAAATGGTACTCACTGAGGCAAACGGAAACTTCGCGAGGAATGATGCGCGGAAGTTTTACAAAACGATCAACAGTATGAGGAGAAAAAGCATTACGGCGCCGGTCTTGATGAACGACCGCGACCAAAGTAGATTTCAAGAAGGACAGTCAACGACGGACCAAATGCTACCCTGCGGAAATTATTTATAAATTCCAGGAAGACAACATGTGGACTCACTATCTGCTTGTGGATTTCAGGGCGGCGTACGATTTAGTAAAACAAAAAGAACTATGGAAGGTTTTTCTTGACGCTGGATGGGTCAAAATCAAGCGTCATAAAAACTGGAGAGGCATCCGACTCGTTTGTGATGCACTCTCTGTTCCATTATAATTCTCCTTCTGATGATTTAAAAAGGGTTGTATCACAATGTGGAATAAATAGGCTTCCACTTTTAATCGGCAGTGATACAAATGCCCATCTCACATTGTTGAGGTGGTCAGATTTCGTTTCAAGAGGCACTGAATTAATGGAATACTTAAGTAGTACAAATCTGCATACACTCAATGTAGGAAATCGTCGAACATCTGCACGATTTTGCTAGGAAGAAGTGTTAGATGTAACTTTCTGCTCTGACAGGATTACGCATAAGTTGGCAAACTGTTTCGAACCGAATAGAATCGAACCGTCGTTATCCAATTATAAATAGGGGTGACCGGGGCTGGTTGGCCGTTGGCCACAGGTCGTAAACGCCGATCGACTCAAATTTTGACCGATTTCCCAATAAAAGCAGCATTTGATGAGAAAAATGAAATCAAACGTAAGCGTACGCTGGCGGAGGAAAAAAAGCAGCGAGAGCTGGTAAAAAGTTCACTAAAGGTGCCGAAACTAAGTCCAAATAAGTTAAAAAGACTATAAAGTGAAAAGTGGGTTTTATTTTCTTTACCTATATACGAAAAATGATGCTTTTTTAATCAATAAAGGTTTTCCCACTGATACATTTGACGTGTTTATTTTATTAAACTGGGCCAAACTACCCCAGTCCTGGGGTTGGTTGGCCGATTTTTCTTTCCGCATTTATTTACTAATAACTTTTTCCCTGATTTTTTTCGTGAATGAAAAAAATTACATATGTGCTCAAGCGTTGTGTCTTCATGACAGCATAATCCGTTTTTCATAAGACCTGCGTTAAGCCAAACCGAACTGAGCGCCATAATTTTTTCCTGGTATTTTCAATGTCAAAATTAATTTTTCGGTAATTTACCATTATCATAGAAAGTTTATGGGTACTCATTTGCTTTCGACTAATATTTGAGTTCTCAGAAATAAATTGATGTAGGTTATGCTAGCACTGCATTGGATGCGATAGCGATTTTTAGGGAGGTACCCCTAAATGGCGCTTGGTCCTCTTTGGCTTAACACAGGCCATAAAGTCAAACCAGAATGAGTACAGAAATTCCGAAAGCAAAACTCGGCCAATCAGCCCCGGTCTCCCCTACATCATCTGTTGAATTTCCTGGTACACAGCTCACCTGAGTTCGATTCTCAACCCCGCACACAGGGTTAATGATGTTTCTAAAAGAATTTTTTAACCCGAATACAGAGGCGAATGACCATAAGGTTTAATACACGAAATAAAAAATACATACCTTTGATCATTTAAACGTCTCCCTAGATATCGTTGCATAACGTTATCCCAAATTTACGAACTGGAACTTCTACGACGAAGGCATGGCGACTAGGTTATATGGGCATTTCCAATGATTGAAGCTCCAAGTGATTTATGCGGTCGTAGATAAAACAATCTTACTCATACATATCAAGAGGCTTGGTCGCATTGAGCTATATGTACTTCTAAAGGACCCTCTTTGTCGAATGCCGAAATTGCTAGACTCAAAAAGTTATGCAGAATTGGAGGTGGATCATAGGCATCTCCAGGAAATATGGATAAAGCACAAGATTCACTACTGGGCTGCATTCGAATAATTTTGCCGGAATGTCGAAGAATTTGTTGTATTTTTCCAAGTACAATTGCAGTATTGTACTCAGTGCACTGATTGAACATTGCAAACTCAACTATCACATGGCTACTATGCCGGGTGTTGAGTATTATTCGTGTGATCTTTGTGGATCCGGTTACGGAACTTCATATCAACTGATATGAAGTAAATCAATTACGTATCCGGATGTATGGTTATATAGACGAACTTATCTACAGGGAGCTAAGACTCAAGGGTATTTTATTGTTCCTAACCCAGTGTAGTAAAGAGCTGTAGGCTTTATCAGTAGGCTTCATTATACATTCTGGAGTGAAGAATTACAGCTGTTTGTTGTCATTTTCCATTTTTCTACTTTTTTATTCGTTTTCCTTCTCCGAAATACATTATCATGAAACGTTTAGAGTTCCGCATAGTTCATCGTACACCATGCTCTGACAGTTTCACGGTTCGATAAAATCAGAATATAACCATTGTCATTAGTACAGCAGCTCGAACAAAGCAGAACAAAATGATAAGCATTGTCGCCATACCGATAGAGAGACCTGAGAATACGATACGGAGCGTTGTCGGTCACATCTGTCGAAATTCAACAAAAATAGTATTGATTTATTGGATCTTCATGAAATTTCGATTTGGTGGAAAATTGATAAATTGTCCCTAAATTGCTTGAAGCAAGAAAAAATATTCTAGATTTGATATTTTCTTCTGACCAGGAACAGTAGAGTGCCCAGAAAAATGATGAATTTTTGAAAACTCGATCGGTCCACCCCTGAGTCGATTCCTAGTCCAACCAGGAGTACTTGCTTCAAATTTGAAGCAAATTGGACAAGTCTAGCTACCGGACCAACGTGCCTGAAGTTTGTATGGGATTTTTCGACAATTTACATGGAGAAAACCCACTAACTCGCATTTTCGCCGCTTGGCGGCGCTGTATGCATAGTATTATCACTGTAAGTGAAAATAAGAAAGACCATTTAATTGCCTACAACTTTGTCGAAGACTACTAGTGAATCCGACTTTGTTAAAAGAAGTTATTAAACTTTTAGCGATGTGATGTCTGAGTCAGTTTTGCATGGGGCCTAGCAATACATGGTTGTGTATCGGTACTCGATTCCCACCAACTATACATTTTTGTGAGATAATGGTTTGATTTAGCTGAATAGTACGTTCGGAAGAATTTTTGGTACATAATACGAATTATGTTTTGGTTAGAACATTTTAGTTCCACCTGTGACCGCATAGAGGGCGCCAGCACTAACTTTTCATAAAGTGAGATAGAGAATCGAGATGTTCGGAAGAATTATATAAAAATGCTTGTTCTACAACTTTGTGGAAGACACTTAATCTCTATCTCTCTCCGTTGAAAAGTTAGTGTTGGCGCCCTCTATACGGCAAAAGGTGGAACTAAAATTTTCTAACCAAAACATGACTCGTATTACTTACTATAAATCTTCTGAACATACTATTAACCTAAACCTAACCATTATCTCACAAAAATGTATAGTTGGTGGGAATCGAGTACCGATACACAACGCCGGATTCACTAGCAGTCTTCGACAAAGTTGTAGACAATTAAATGATGTTTCTTGTTTTCACTTACAGTGATAATACGATGCATAGAGTGCCGCCTAGCGGCGAAAATGCGAGTTAGTGGGTATTCTCCATGTAAATTGACGAAAAATCCCATACAAACTTGAGGCACGTTGGTCCGGTAGCTAGACTTGTCCGATTTGCTTCTAATTTGGAGCAAGTGTTCCTGGTGGAACTAGGAATCGACTCAGGTATGGGCCGATAGGGGTCATTTTTTCCTGTCACTCTAAGGAACAGTCTTCAATCTCAACTTTCATAAGAAATTTAATAAAATATTCAAGACAATTTCGAATAACAGAATTAGCTCAAATTAGTTATGGAGTTTGCGTATCGATTTCATTAACTCTCATCAGCTTAATCAGAACTTAATTTTTTTTGCGGGACATCGCGCAAAACCAAGGGTTTGCTCGGAAACACAAATAGTGTTTTCGTTTTTTGAAGTGTCGGACTCTGATAAGACGAATTCGAAACGAAAATACCACGACTAATTTACTTACAGGTTTTGTGCTCCTCACGCGCAAAGATGGTTTTTAAACAATTTTCTCCTTAATAGAAAAAATAGCTTTAACCTAAATTTTTCTCCACTAAGCAGAAATATAGCGTAAAATTAGCTCACCAACCATTCGGTCATTTACCCAAACACAAAACGGGTTGATTATGGTTCGCTATAACTATATATCCAACGCTATATTATGCTCCGCCGATGTACTTGCGTCACACCCATCCGACCCGAAACATTAATTACGTGACGTTGTCACATAAACAGAGCTGAATTTTAGTTTCATTTTATTGTTCCTCATTACGACCGGTGGTGGTGCACTGCATAGCTCTCCGACTGGCCGTCTGTGCAGTTCCTGTAACATGTTTGCAACGCGGCGATCAGTCAGTATACTCGCCAGAGAGCTAGTAACAAACAATCGCGAATAGCATCGTTACGCATTGTAGGTGCTCGACGGTGTAATTATGAAATATCGAAATTAGTTACGCATCGATTGTGTCGTACGAGCGCGGTAACAAAAAGTACAACAGCCACACACACAGAAAATGTAACAAGAACTGTTTTGCCCAGCAACCTGTTGTGTCACGTAGCTATAACCTGACATAGCTGAACGAACGCGTGGCTCAAATCTGCATGCGCGATCGTTATAATCCAACCTACGGCGGGGCCCGAGTCATTGATCCCCTTGCACCCCCCATCTTCCAACCCAGCGAAACCAGTGCGCTATACCCTCGCCCACAAGGGGGAACAGAGCACAGAGCCTCCTGCTTGATGGACATGGAAGCACGCAAAGAGGAAGCGCGTGACATGCCGTTGAACGATTTCACGTTCTACCTTGAACCCATCGCCGCCAGCAGCCTGCGGCGGCGTTGCACCGTTTAAGTAGGTGTTTGACAAATGGAAAAAAAACAGTACCACCTGCCTATCTGTGGCATGGTGCTTTGTTTTGTGTTAGATATAACCCACGAAGTACCGGATCATCGATCGCAGCTTGATTTCTGGTTTACATATTAACGATTGAAGGAAAATGGTTTTAACTCAGTTTTGTCTTTCTTCTTAATTTTAATTAAATAATGCATTATTACTTACTTTTTACAGTTTTACGTTTGTTACACCTTTTCTAGTATATTTTCAGAGAATTTGTTTGGAAAATTGTAACAACTAGTTCAAAGCCCCTGCAGTTAGATTTGACGGGTCAAAATACCCTGAAAAGTAACCTTGCACGCGCCCACATCGAGCTTTGTTTTCGCTACGGGTTGTCAAGTGTTTGTCGCCGTACTTTTTTTCTCAAGTTTGACGGTCATATTATTTTGCCTAATTCACAGAAAAACCTAATAACAAAAAATACTGGTTTAGTTGCACCATGGAAAAAAGTGTTTCTCGAAGCGAAGTAAGCATTTACCATCTGTAATTGGATGCAGTGCTTTTTCTTCAACGCTGTCCTTCATTGTACGGTGCCTTGCTATTTAGTAGAAAACAGGCGTTGACTTGGCTGGCGATTTCGCATGGAACGTGTCACTTCCTCTGTCGCCATGTTTTTGAAGCGTTTTATTATGGAAACCTCCTGCACGTTTCTTTAATAGTTAGTCGTAAAAAAAGGTAACCGTCATCTGGGCGTCGTCAGACATGCTTTGTTGGGAGTTACCTGACTCATTGGCTGCGGCGGCATGTAGTAGCAACTACTATACTGCCCATGATCGCATACCAGTCCCATAAAGATAGGAAATCCCATAGAAAACGGGACAAATATGCGATCATGGGTAGTATACACAGTTCAAAGTACGCGAGAAAACTGTTTCGCATGAATACCTGGAAGCTGGCTGTCTGTGGGCATTGTTGATGAATCGGAAGGTGTCTGGTGAACATTGACAGATCAGTTTGAGGTACTGTGTTCTCGTAGTAGCTTGCTTGTGAAAGGCGCTTGGTAAACACGTTAGGCTTAAGCATTTATTATATTATTGTGTATTTATTAGCAGCTTGATCCGTAAAGGTTGACGTTGACGAGAGTGATCGTCATTTGTCATTAATTTGCAAAATTGTTGCATGTTTGGAGACTAAGCGACTCATTGATGTAAACCGCCCTAGATTTGAACCATGAACCAATAGCCTACGGCTTAAATAGTTCAATCGATAGTTGTATCGTTATTCTCTCACTTGTTTGGTGGACACTGTTCAGACGAAGCAGTTGCGAAGCTGTGAGTTCAAATCTCATAATCTGTACCTTCCTTTTTTATTTTTCTCTGTTAGCATGATACAATCATATGTTACTGTGAAACAAATTAAAGACCAACAAAACTATTAAGATGCACCAATCTTTATGTTCCCAAGTAACATCCATCCTACTACAATGTTTTATTCAAATATTATAAACGTTGTATGGAAGCTACCAGTATGCAATTTAGTTTTATTATAGAATAAAATTGAACCTTACTTGGTCGGTGTTAGGTCAGACCGGACTAAGTGACAGTGCATTGATTTCGAGAAAAACGCGTTTAAAGTTTGAATCGCAGCATCCTTTCCATTATAATTGGAAAATATTGTTTGCCATAATTCTTGTTTATTGTTTCATATTTCAAATCTAGTAAAAGTGGAATGTAGATGAAGAAATTCTTTATCCAGTGCTATCATTAACTCATTTTTTGATGTTTTGCGACTTAGTCCGGTCTGACTTAACACCGACCACTTGAAGTACACAAAGAGAAGCAGCGCTATATGTCTAATAAAACGGAGAAAAGGGAATTCCACCGCTTAGCCCAACAGCTAACTAGCCCCGGGCTCCCTATACAGCACAACCATTTTTTTTTAGAGTTGTCCTTCTGGAGCTGTAGAGCCAGGTTCTCCTTGAAGGGCCATCAGAATCACTCACTACAACAGCAGACGAACGGGAAATGTCACTCACTAAAATACTGCTTAGGGCCACTATTCGACGTATGAAAAAAATCTGGCCATCTGGCGGGTAGATAATCCCCAACCGATAGCACACAAACACGCTTCATAACAAATGTACCCACTATGTATAAATTTTGACGGCAATCGGGGAAGTCGTTTGGGAGTACACCCAGGTTTTTTTTACGCGGGGATACGTACCGCGTAAAAAAACCGCGTTAAAATCCGCGTTAATTGGAAAATCCGCGTAAAAAACCGCGTTAATTGGAAAATCCGCGAAAAAACCGCGTTAATTCGAAAATCCGCGCAAAAAAAACTCTCAGCAAAAGACTTAGAATATTTTTGGAAGTTTTTTTTTGCGCGGATTTTGCAATTACCACGGTTTTTGCAAAAAATATTCTAAGTCCTTTTGAATGCAAAAGACTTAGAAGATTTTCGGAAAGATGCAAGAGACGGGTCTGGAAGACTCGCACCCCAACAATATGGGTATTTTCGGAATGGTCTTGAAGAGTAGGTTCCAGAAATTGATTTTTGACGGCATTTTGAAATCAAAGATGGCGACTTCCGGTTTTAGCGAAATTCGCTATAACCCAATCAATATGGGTATTTTTGGAATGGTCTTGAAGAGTAGGTGCCAGAAATTGATTTTTGACGTCATTTTGAAATCAAAGATGGCGACTTCCGGTTTAGCGAAATTCGATATAACTCAATCAATATTGATATTTTTGGAATGGTCTTGAGGAGTAGGTGCCAGAAATTCATTTTTGACGTCATTTTGAAATCAAAGATGGCGACTTCCGGTTTAGCGAAATTCGCTATAACCCAATCAATATGGGTATTTTTGGAATGGTCTTGAAGAGTAGGTGCCAGAAATTGATCTTTGACGCCATTTTGAAATCAAAGATGGCGACTTCCGGTTTAGCGAAATTCGCTATAACTCAATCAATATGGATATTTTCGGAATGGTCTTGAAGAGTAGGTGCCAGAAATTGATCTTTGATGCCATTTTGAAATCAAAGATGGCGACTTCCGGTTTAGCGAAATTCGCTATAACTCAATCAATATGGATATTTTTGGAATGGTCTTGAAGAGTAAGTGCCAGAAATTGATTTTTGACGCCATTTTGCAATCCAAGATGGCGACTTCCGGTTTAGCGAAATTCGCTGTAACCCAATCAATATGGGTATTTTCGAAATGTTCTTGACGAGTAGGTGCCAGAAATAAATAAATCTGCACCTTCCCCGCAAGGTTTTCCATGAAAATTGATTTTTGGCACCATTTTCAAATCCCAAATGGCGGCTTTCGGTTTCGCGAGATTCTCTACAACTCAATCAACATGAGTATTTTCGGAATGGTTTGGACGAGTAGCAGACAAACGTCGATGTTTGCCGTCATATTAAAATTCTAGATGGCGACTTCCGGTTTACCGAAATTCTCGCATGAAAAATTTGGGCAATCATCTAAATCATCCTCAAATATAAGATCTAATCATTAGCCAGCAAAATGCAAAATATTTTTATGTGTTCATCCAGGAAAGTGCGGCGAGAGTGGAAGAGAGAGAGAAGAAAGAGACGTATGCACAGTGTTTTTTAAAACGTCGTTTTCGTGCTCAAAATTAATAGCGTCTAAACCGTTGACTTTAGAGGTATAGTTTGTTCGGAGAAGTTGTTGTTCTTATGATTGCGCATCCACAGGAGTATACCGTTCAGTGATTAATTCACCTATAAGTGATATACGAAATTTATTTTCCGAACTAATTGAGATAGAGACTTTGTGTCTTCGACAAAGTTGTAGAAAATATTATAACAAAGAAATTGTTGAAGGCACTATATATCTAGCTTCAATAGTTTTCGAGTTATGGAACATATTATATGGAAGACCCCTTAAAATTAGTTTTTTCATGATAACTTTTTTAGACATTCTCGTATCTTCCTGGAATCTTCCACAAAGTTGTTTACGGCATCGAAATACATATTTTTGCTTAACATAGTTACTACCTATCTGTTAAATTTAAAAAGATATTTCAAATTTTACGATATTTTTGGGGTAACTTCCACCTCAAATAATTCGTTAAGGAGCAAAAAGGAGCAAACAACATCATAACATACTGAAAGTACTAGCTTTTTGCTTTCATATTATGGCCCGATTGTCAGTCGACGCGATTCTCCCCGAGTGTTATGTTCAATACAATATGCCATCGCAGTGGTATAAAATGAAATATTCAAGCGCACTGCGACAAACAGCTTCATGTTTTTATGGTAAATTGCATAGAACACGGTCGCCTATAACATGCAATGAATATGATTTGCCTTTCAAAAATCAAATTGCAGTTTTGGATGTGTTTAATAATGTCGATATTTGCATTATAAATTAGATAAATGAATTTATTTTTAATAATCGTTTTCTACGTCATCTTCAAAGTTTCTTCTTCTGCTAGAAGAGCTTTGGCGTCTTCTAAAAATCGTTTTATACTTTTTTAGCCATCAACGAGCCTCAGTCACAACAGAATCCACATTGTGAACAGGTGACGTTAATCAAGCTCCATTATAATTGTCACGAAAGACATTAATAAACCTTCTGGTGGGATTTTCATTATTTTTCCAAGCTTATCAGTATCCACTGATTGCTTAAATTTCACGTGACACACTTCTCGAACGCACGATATGCTACGTTTCGTACTTTGATCTCAATTGTGGTCAAAGTTCTCTTTTCCTTTTTTTGGACATCGATGAATATGTTTCATGCAATTTACCATGAAAAGATGCTGCTTATTGCAGTGCGCTTGAATATTTCATTTTATACCACTGTGATGGGATATTGTATTGAACATAACACACGGGGAGAATTAGGTCGACTAAGAATCGGGCCATTTTATGTAAAGTAAAAAGCTAGTACTTTCAGTATGTTATGATGTTGTTTGCTCCTTTTTGCTGCTTTACGAATTATTTAAGGTGGAAGTTACCCCAAAAATATCGTAAAATTTGGAATATCTTTTTAAATTCAACAGATAGGAAGTAACTATGTTAAGCAAAAATATGTGTTTCGATACCACAAACAACTTTGTGAAAGATTCCAAGAAGATACGAGAATATCTAAAAAAGTTATCATGAAAAAACTAATTTTAAGGGGTCTTCCATATAATATGTTCCATAACTCGTAAACTATTGAAGCTAGATATATAGTGTCTTCAGCAATTTCTTTTGAAGTAACATTTTCTACAACTTTGTTGAAAACACAAAGTCTCTATCTTAATTAGTTCGGAAAATAAATTTCGTATATCACTTATAGGTGAATTAATCACTGAACGGTACACTCCTGTAGATGCGCAATCATAAGAACAACAACTTCTCCGAACAAACTATACCTCTAAAGTCAACGGTTTAGACGCTATCAATTTTGAGCACGAAAACGACGTTTTAAAACACTGTGGTATGTGGTGGGAGTTGGGGGTTTGAATTTATTCAAACTAAACATATTGCTTAAATTTAAGCAAATTCAACTGTTTAATTAAAACTATTTGTACTACAACTTCAATTTCCAAAAATACCAATATTGATTGGGTTATAGCGAATTTCACGAAATCGGAAGCCGCCATCTTTGATTTCAAAATGGCGTCAAAAATCAATTTTTCGAACCTGCTCGTTAAGATCATTCCAAAAACACTCATATTGACTGGTTTATAGTGAATGTGGCTAACCCGGAAGTCGCCATCTTGGAATTCAAAATGGCGTCAAACATCGATCTTTGTCTACTACTCGTCAAGACCATTCCGAAAATACCCATATTGATTGGGTTATAGCGAATTTCGCTAAACCCATATTGTTGGGGTGCGGGCCATAAGGAATCTTCCAGACCCGTCTCATCCATCTTTCCGAAAATCTTCTAAGTCTTTTGCATTCAATATTTTTTGCAAAAACCGTGTTAATGGCGAAATTCGCGCAAAATAAAAACTGCCAAAATTCTTCTAAGTTCTTTGCATTTAAAAGGACTTATAAATTTTTTTCAGAAAAAAGTAAGTCTTTTGCATTCAAAAGGACTTAGAATTTTTTTGCAAAAACCGCGTTAATTGGAAAATCCGCGTAAAAACCGCGTTAATTGGAAAATCCGCGTAAAAAAACCGCATTAATTGGAAAATCCGCGTAAAAAAAACCTCGTAAAAAAACCTTGGTGTATATAAATCATATACATAAAACATTGACTTTTATCTATATATACAGCAATTCCATGAAAAAAAAGTTATACGATCTCTCAGAATTCTGCAATATTTGGTGTAATCGTTCCTTACCGAAAAATATTAGACACGTATTTTTTTATTTCGTCATTAGGGTGTCCCTTTCCACGTTAGACGGGTTCGAAAGATCGTGATTTTTCAAAAATTTATTTCTTTTAAAAATTCATAACTTTTGAACCACATAACCGATTTTCATGGGTTATATGTCAAATGAAAGGTATTTAAGTGTAGTTTCATGAAAAAATTACTAACTTAAAAAAATATTGAGCTTTGTGCGAACAAAATATGCATTAAATGGTTTTTCTTGATTTTTACTGCCAGGGTCCTTGAATACTCCATACTTTAATATTTTTATTTGAAAGATGATTTAATTCTACACAACATCTTGAAACATATTTTTGAACCAGATCTAGAGGTTTCGGAGATACAATTTTTTGAAAATAAATATTCTATGCATACTCCCCACATGCATGGAAACGATGTAACCGCATGGCAGTTCACCATACACTTCCCGCGAGTCACAGCAGCTGTGAATAAAGAAATCTATGATTTACTTACAAGCTGGGCGCAACATTCGTTTCAACCGGGGGGGGCTGTCCATTAACCATGTAGAAAAACATTCAGACATTGCAGATCCGGCCCTCCTCTCGCGTTCAAGATATTTTTACCGAGCGTCCACTTTGGCTAGATTGGGAGTGTTGCTCGGATTTGAAAAAAGAGTGTTCAACCTATTTGCTGAGACAAAGGACGTGGTTGGTATGACAAGCAGATAGTTTTTGGGTAGGTAGGGATTTGTACCTATATTTCGGGTTTGTTTCAATAGCTTTTGTCGCAAGCAAGTTGAAGAAATAGGTAAATTTTGCTTTTTCTGGTACTACATCACTAGCTCGTAAGTTCGAATATATTACATAAAACCAGGAATAAAAATTAAAAAAAATTTAAAATTAAAATATTAGGCAATTAAAACATAGTAACATAAAACCAGGAATGTTTTGAAAGAAATTATCAGTTAGAAAACAGAGTTTCCTACAACAACAGTTCAATTGAAGAATCTCTTAAAATGAAACGTAAGTGTTCAGTTTGTGGTATTTGGATGTTGAGTACGCGTATCAGATTACTCACTTTTTAAATTTTAATTCTTTTCTTCAAACTACCAACACGAGCTCTTGTTCTTTGAAACCTTTTTTTCAGAGTCTTTCGAAACATTGACCCCCATTGCAGGACCTTCCGGATTCGTTCCACTTTCCTACCAAGGTAAATAATAAAAGAAATGTTTTGCATGATTTTTTTCTGATAATCTGATCTGATCTGATGATATGTATTTTCAGACTCGTTAGAAGCACCCAGTTCTGAATCGATCGTTACCACTTACAATCCACCTTTGTCGGAATGAAATTCTTACACAACTTAAGGAGAAATATAAAGAAACAAGAGACAGCAAAGAGCGATACGGATTTTAACTACACTTCCCAAAAGTTGGACTACATTTAGAATTATGCAGGAGTTCAATGCTTCTCAATATATGGCCAACAAAGCAAAAACATTGCAGCAAGAGAAAGGAATAATGGTGGTGCCTGAAAAGAGTTTAAGCTTTGCGGCAATGAAAAAGAGAAACGATAACATGTGTTACGAATTTTTATAATAGTGACGATGTAAGCCGCGTCTGTGCAGGGAAAAGGGATTATTTAATACCTAACAACGAAGATGGCAAAATTTACATACAGAGAAGATTAGTTTTGTGTAACTTGCAGGAGGCGTATTCTATCTTCAAAAATACTTATATTAAAATAAGATTTTTCGTGTTTGCTATATGACCCTTTTAAAACCACCTGGATGTTTATTGAAGTGGAATTTCTAACCAAAGATGGCGCCCGGTAAAAATATTTTGAACGCGAGGGTCTGAATTTTTTTCTACGTGGTTAATGGACAACCCCCAAGTTGAAACGAATGTTGCACCCAGCTTGTAAGTAAATCATAGATTTCTTCATTCACCGCTGCTGTGACTCGCTGGAAGTGTATGGTGAACTACCATGCGGTTACATCCTTTACAATTCAAAAAATTATATCTCCGAAAACTCTAGATCTGGTTTAAAAATATGTTTTGACATGTTGTGTAGAATTGAATGAATTTTCAAATAAAAATATAAAAGTATGGAGTATTCAAGGACCCTCGCAGTGAAAATCAAGAAAAATCATTTAATGCATATTTTGTTCATACACAACTTAATTTTTTTAAAGTTTATAATTTTTGAAACTACACTTAAATACCTTTCATTTGATCTATAACCCATGAAAATCGGTTCAGTGGTTCGAAAGTTATGAATTTAAAAAAAAAATCTACTTTTGAAAAATGACGGGCTCGAGCATTTGTACGTTAACGTGTTCGGTCGCGTGTGCGTTTGTGTGTCGCGTGTATGTAACTTCGCGTGTATAAGTTCTATTTTAAAACCGTGTGCCTTTCGCATATTCGCGTGTGTTCTAGAATGATCGCGCGCGGACCGTGAATCTGATACTTATTTATTCGTGTACGGTCGCAGTAGAACGTGTGGTCTAGTGGAAATGAGCTTTATTTTTTATTGATCCAACTGGATGTATGGACCTAAGCTGCTAGAATGAAGAGTAAAGATTTCCGGACGTGACCGATTCATGATCTCGCGCGTTTGTAGGTTCGCGTTTGAGACCGCGTTTGTATCTTTGTATGTACTAAAACGTTCACATAATTACCGGAGTGTTATCAAGTATGCGCGATCGCGGGTATAGATGTGCGTGGATTATCGCGAAGGGTTTAAGTGTTCGTATGTCGACGTGTTTGTCGCGTGTGCTCGCATGTATGTGTATGGACCGTCACTCATTTAGTTATCGGTGTACGGATCACATTCTGACAGGGAGTGAGTTACCCCATATCACTAGAGTTCCCGGTCGTGTCGCCATGGAACGTTTTGTCTAGTGGATATGGAAGTTATTTTTTCTTAATTTTTCAATTTCATTTTTTTATTGATTAATATGGACCTAGACTGTTGGTACCGAGAATAGAGACTTCCGGACGATCCCGACTCATGATGGCGCGAGCGCGGGAGTTTATAGATTGACGCTTGAGATCGGGTTGGTAAGTTTATGAGTGCTGAACCCGATCAGAAACACATAACAGAAATTTTTTAAAACTATATCTCGCATTGTTACTTGTTATAATTTTTTGTTATTTTAACTACTAACGAGACCTAATTTATAACACAATATGATACAAAAATTGTGTTCTGTTATAATCTTGTTATTTCATTCTGATCGGGAGACGTTCATCTTATCACCGGGGTGTAATCATCTTTGCGAGTTCGTGGGCGTAGGTTGCTTGGAAAATCGCGAGGGGCTCTAACGGTTGTACGCTGACGTGATTTTGTAACATATTTGCATGTGTTCATGAATGGTCGCGCGAACCATGAGTCTGATATTAAATTTTCGGTGTGCGGTTAAAAATCTGGCAGAGATTGGGATCCCTTATATCAACAGGGTTCCCGGTCATGTCGCCATGAGACGTGTTGTCTAATAGATATGAGCGTATTTTCTTAATTGGTCCAGCTGAAGGCATGGACCCAGGCTACTAGGATCAAGGACAGACTTCCGGACGTGACCAATTCGTAATCACGTGCGGGAGGACATTTTTGTAGGTTCCCGCTTGAGACCGCGTTTGGAATGTGTGAGTGTTAAGACGTTCGCTATCACCATCTTTGATGATTCAGCTGAAGGTGGGTGTAGAATGGCAGTATAGGACTCGAAAAGAAGAAATAAAAGACAATATATAAGAGACGTAATAGATTAGACAGGTACAAGATACAGCTGAAGTTATGATCGTCACATGAAAGACATAAATTAGTACTCAAAGCACTACTAATACTTGAATAGCCAACCACCACACATAGCACAACCTTTCTCAATTATCTATAGAACAGAAAAAAAGGCTCTTATCAGCCCTCCCGGCCTCCTCGATACACCACTGTCGAGGCGTATTGTAATCAATATCTTGAAGCGGGTTTCTTATATAAATCAAATCCTGAGTAGTCATAATGATTGGTGGATTATTAACATGAGAACTAATTAACCTCTGGCAGTAGAACTTCGTGCAAATAGAAACTAAAAAGAACGAAGGTCCTTATATTTTGATAACTCTATTGAATCTATTGTGGTTTGATGATGTTTACAATCAATTTTTTCGTCCAAAAACCAAAGAAACGGTTTAGATTACATGTAGACAAAGTTCGAAATCTCTATAAGGAAAACCCGTTCCGAATTATGATGGGTGTCTCATCTAAGATGTCCATTTCTGAGAAATCGCGGAACAAGACGCTGTGGAAGTTCGCTAAATAGCTCCTTATTTGGCAAGCGATCTACATTAAATTAAATTAGTTAGGGAATTTGCGGTTTTGACTTTGTCTCATCAGAATCCGACACTAAGTTAGTGACAGGACTAAGCTAGCGCCGGATCAACGCTAGCTCCTTAATTGAAAACACTATTTGAGTTTCTTTTATTAGCACAATATAATTGTTATAGCTTTATCAACTGATTATTTAAAGCGGACTGATCCATCATGGTTTGATTTAATCAGTTAAATACATCCAATCTCACTAATGAAAATTAAAACAAGTATTCATCTGGAAGGGCTCTTCAGTAACATAAGCTCTATGAACCAACGTCGGGCCAATGTCGAACCATCATCGGTCAGAATGTATGTGAACAACAAACCGTCGAGCGGATGTAGGTTCATTGATAATAATGCTTCGTTCCGACACAAACTCGATTCGAATTTGGGCTTTTCTAATCGTTCGCTCGAATACGAGAACAGACTTTCCCGAAATCCTGTGTAAACATTTAAATGAAATTACATTGGAAATTACCTTTCGCATACAGGCTTGCATGCATGAATCACCATTGCATTCAAGTTTCTATGCAACTCCCGTATAGCATTTGCTGGCCGATCGTAGTGCCGACTAGTGGCAAGTTACTACTTGCTGGTGGCATTTCAAAACGTCAGTTTCATTTCTTACACACATTGAAAACTTTACTTGTATGTTAGTTCTCAGTGGTTCTATGTCAGCACCTGGTAGTAGGTGTATGGTCCATATTTAATTTTTTCATAAATTTTTGAAAACACCTTTTAACTACTTCAGTTTAAAAATCATTTTACACTAGTTAAAAAAATGAGAGCAAAATATGAACAGCATTGCAATGGAAGTGAAAGTATACGTAACCTTCTTTTTGGGTTGAAAGTTTTTTAAAACACATTAGTCAATTTCCGTCTTAATGGCCTTAATTAACATTTTTCTCTACCATCACACTAGTTTACATTATCCATGTTAGAATTAATTTATTCTAACATGGATTCTTTGAATGTATAACAGAGTTGTGTTTCGTGCAGCAGGCATCGTAGACAGTATGGAATGTCATGCGACTTGGGTTCAGACATTTACGAAAATGCTGAACCATCCAATATTGATAGTTTCAGTTGCACTGAGACTGCCCTGTATAATGAAAATCAGCTAATAGCTGTTTCCAGAAAAAAAAAAACAATTTTGAGTAATTGTGTTTAATTTCTTATTCGAGATAAAAAAAAGTCGTATCCAAAGACTTGAACACACAAAAACCAACAGACCCAACTTTCACACAAGCAAACCCATCAATCTTGCTTGTTGACCCGACTTTTTACTCCGAACAAAAAGATGATAAAAATGAACCTCTCACCCAGCACCACCGAAGAACTGTGTCAAGTTCATCGAAAGCCTCTCGCAGTCCGTTCACGAATCCGGTATATTGTATGTTGTGTTCGCCTGTACGATATGCTAGCCCGCAGGCAACGACAAAAGCAACGATGGATGGAAGGCACCCAAGGCAGAAAGGGATGGCATTTTTCTGCTGTTCCGGCTGGCGATTAGTGGCACCGAAGAGATAAAAAATAACAAGACGCGATACGGAATATAACGGAAGTTTTCATTCCACAACACACAGTTGCACGCAATCATCACACAGGCAGACTGACAAAATATCGCGTACGCGACGCGGTAAACAAGGGCAATCACCAAAAAAAAAGGCTATCCCATCGCAAGCAACAGTCTCAGCGGGACGAGTTTGTACCTACCTATTAACTGTACACACTAACACACACCACAGTTGTGTTCTCGTCCGGGTGGGGATGATTTATTACTATTCAAATTACGGTCAAGTTCGGTTCGTGGCAATACAATTTAACAACGGCCTGAAGTCGGTTCAACCCCTGCCAGCATCTCAGCCGATCGGTAAAGGGAAAGCGGATCTCGATCTTTTGGAATGTGGATTGACTGGGACCACTGCTGCGTTTCTGCCATCCTTTGCTGCTGCTGCGGTGCGCAGCTGGTAAGTCTGCTCGAAGAAAGGTGTGCTTTGTTGCGGCCAATTGTTACGTTTTGTATTTTGGAGTTTTGTTTTTTTTTTATTCGTACGGCCAGCTATGATAGTGGAAAGGTTCATGGACCGATTTGTGTGGGTCCGGAAAAAATCTCGACTTTCTAAATACTGTCAACAGCGAGTCGGGGAGGGGGTTCGTGAGATCGAATTTGATCAATGATGCGTATTGGGGATTGTGACAAAACAAACTTTCTCCGATGGGCGTTTGATAACTTTTATTAATTTTATTTATTAATATTTATTAGCGTTGGTCGCTGTCCGCACTTATCGTGCCTATCATCGATCCCTCTTTCTGGAATCTATAAATCGACCAAATATTAGATAGACGGGGCTTTAATTCCCTTCTGAGCGATGACGTGACCGGAGATTTTACACCTCAGATAATTCCAATGACCTTGGCTGGGATTGAACCAATACTCATTCGGGCGAGAAGCAATCACGCGTAGCATTCAACTATCGGCGGCATTTTTTCTTAATCTTAAAGTTGGCTTTGAAAGTTTGAGTCTTTCTATTTGAATTTATTATTTGTACGAAACAATATTTTCTCTAATGATTTGCTGCATCGTCACAAAGAAGGGAATAGCAATGCATCGAATCGATTAGGTTTAACTAACGAATCATTGCTAGACTAAAGCTAACAGAGCTGCTGAAGCTATGATGCATGACATTTTTCTACGCTTGACTAACAGTTTGCGTTCATTGCTTAATCAACACCACTTGACGACTTATTTACAGAAATTTGTTGTGAACACAATTGACGGAACGAAATCAAGAATGTTAGTCAATACCTCGTGTTTTGAAGAAAGGAGCTCTATGATATACGAATATATAGTGTATTATGCCTATTATAACAGTAGAGCCTAATGAAACACCATCCATTATTTTGTAATAAAAAGGGGTAGTGACGTTAATTTAAAATAAATCGTATCCGCTAACGAGATAAGATTTTTGTATAATAATCCGGCCTCTAAGTAGTGGGGGAAATCCGACCGCTTTTTTGCTAAGAAAATGAGTATTTATTAAATTGAAATTTATTACATTTCTTACAAAAGAAATGTATAGGATTCTCTCTAACTTTGAAAACTTTTTCCGAGGCCCGGAGGGCCGAGTCTTATATACCAATCGATTCATCTCGACAAATTGAGACAATGTCTGTAAGTGTGTATGTATGTATGTACAAAATGTCATGTAATTATCTCAGCAATGGCTGAACCGATCTTAACGAAACTAGTTTCAAATGAAAGGCCCAACGTTACCATTTCGTCGCTGTTGTGCTATCTTATGACAAACGCCATTTTGGGGTGAACTGAGTTAGATATGCCATGTTACTAAGTTTTAAAATCTCCATAAAGTCGCGTTTTCAGAAATTTGAAATTCTGCTGGGTTACTGAGATACAGCGAAACACGATTATGACAGGCGCCAATTTCTCGAGTGATCAAGTTGTGCTATCTTATGACAAAGAAAAAAGAGACAACATTCTTAGTTTGTTGGCTTGCTATAAGCCGAAAAGCTTATAGCAAGCCAACAGATGTCTCTGATGACATAGGTAATTCCTATGCAGATCAACCATAAGCATTAGCTAGGTTCTTGTCTCGGGAGCAAAACTTTTCCTACCATAGTTTTTTTTTCTGGGAATGGTTGGCTTATATATTCATGATTATTGCACAAATTTCCTTTTGAGATTTCCACTTGTTTTGGGAAGTATACCGAAATGTAGTGATGGATTATGCAAGAAGAACATTTATTTCGTCTAGTCACCTGTCAACAATAACATTGTTTGATAGACATTGTCTCTAAATTGTCAATGAAACCAACTTTTGTTTATTGTTTTTCCTGAATAAAGGAGGAAAATTGAAAAAACTTTGTGTTCTAATACCATCATTTTGTAACCTGATATTGCTACTATCGCATGGAAAAGTATGATATTGGACATAGTGGTCTATAACGCATAATTTTACGAATCAGTTATAATTCATTTTTATATGAAATCTTCTGTACACATTTGTGATACGTCATACATATTTTATCATCAATACACACTTATGACACGTATGTGAGCGACTTTGGTTTACATTTTAAGCAAAAACTGTAAATATAGTCAACCGATCTTCGCACAAATCGAGAGATTACTTCAGAGAAGATAGAAGCATCGAATGCCTTCTCCGAAAAGCTTCTAACATTTATAAATTTTAAGATATTCAATCTCAAACTTTAAAAATCGTTTTTCTCGAAAAGTGCTAAATGGCGCTTGTCATAAGATAGCACAACAGCGACGATTTGACACCATTATTTTTTTTTTCGATATGTTGTTTACTTTCTGAGATATGGGTGATCTTGTCAAAACAAGACGGGTTTTAAGCAAATAACTTTTGAACAATTCGATCGCTTCGCGCAAACTTATAAAAACACCTTTCTAACAAGCTATAGATTGTCAAAATCCGTTCACGAGCGGCGGAGATATTAAACATTTTGAATTTTTATTCCTCCCTTACTAATTTTCACTAATTAAAAAGGAGACCTTTTCATAAAGAGTATTGCTTTACTGGTGTTTTTGGGGGAAAACTAAACCGATTTTGAATATCGGGGTATGAAAACACATCTACGTGATTCAAAGAATTCCATATTGAAAAAAAAAAATGTGAATTACCTCTATAATAAATGAACTATTTCTCGAAAATTAATATGTAAGTTTATTTCAAAGACAAAATAATGTGCTCATAGTGAAATTCATGTATTTTTCCCTGAGTTCATGTATTTATCCCTTGGATTAGGCGTTGCATTCAATTGTGAGGTAAATGTTGATGGTATATTAATACAGAGATCATCAAGTAATTCACCTAGTAGTGAGATAAGATTTCTCATATAATTATACTCGCGGCATCACCGAAAGCAACTGTATTCTAGCGAAAATTTAGCTCTTTTGCAAGATTTAGGTTATTTATACTGGTCATAGCGTAAAAATTACAACTTACATTATTTATAATAAAGATGTAAGGAATCAATATATCGCATAATGTACCTTTAAATATAAGGTCACGGCACTAAACATCTTTTTCCATTTCTCACACGCCCCCTCTCCCTTTCTCACTCTCACTCACCCTCTCTCCCTTCCTTCGTGTTTCTGGTAACTGTCACGAATTAGGACTTGCAATGTCAAGCATGCCTATCCATCTAGAGCAGTTTTATATAAAGTGCCACTTTCAATGGCGCTTGCGTTTCCAACAAATTAAATACTTATCCTGAAAATTTGAACCATTTCTTTTTCGTAGTATTGGTTTGTATAGGACTCATTTATCCATATTTCCTGAACGAGAATTCCGAACGAAACAATATACACGCTATAAGGATGACTGGAAACAGAGTACATTATTATCTACTGAATGCACGGCTTTTGTGCTATCGACATAGCCAAGAAACTTTACACTATTTATATCAATGCAAATGAAAATTTTGAAAATTCTACCTGTATCATTCACGAATCGCATTCTTTCTCTGTCGCTCTCTGTTTACGGGGTTTGAAAGCATATGTGACCTTGTCTTACTTTACAATTTCCAATTTCGTATATTTACGTATTCTGCAGAAAAATCTTTTTTTGGGAATATGTAAACAAAATGACAACTTTGCATTCCAAAACAAATTGAACGTTCCAGATTTCTGATAACTAATTAAGGTCCATCAATAAAGTAGAAATACCAGATAATCGTAAACGACGCCGCTAAGAAAAGGACAACGAAAACAAAAAGGTTAAAACAAAAAAAGTGAAGACTGTTGGTTCCATATTAATTAGCCATTTTTCAGATGATGGGATTATCAAAAACAATTTATAACTTTCCGATACAATAGTTCTCAAATTCGTACAATCCGGTTTATTCATTTACTTTATTCAAAAATGGTTTTTAATTTCATTCTAAATAGTCATTTTTCAGTTTCTTCATTTCATGGATTTTATTCGTCTTGTTTATTTTATTCATTTTTAATATTTGACTAGTTTTAAGTATTTATTTCATTCAGCATTCTTTTTATTCATTTTGTTCATTTGGGTTCATTTAATGTTTTATTCATTTCATTCTTTGGATTCACTCACTCAATAATTTGACTATTTTTCAGATTTATTCATTTCATCCAAATTATTTATTTGAAACAATTTATTATTTTCAATTAATTTATAACTTTTTAACATCGCCTTATTTTTCATTTTAATCAATTCATTTTCTTCTTCTTTTTATTCATTTAATCAATCCTATTCGTTTCGTTTATTTGATTCGTTTGTTTTATTTATTCATTTTATTCAATTCACTCACTCTTTTATTAGTTTTATTCTTTTCATTCATTCCAATCATTTTTTTCATTTTATACATTTTATTCATTTGATTCACTGGATTCATTGAATTCGTTCTATCTATTTGATTAATTTGTTTCATTTGATTTAATTGATTCATTTTGTTCATTTCTTTAATTTTAATAATTTCACAATCAGTCATTCCACTTATTTATTTCATTGAAATTGTTAGTTTGAGTCAATTTAATTTATTCAATTAATTTTAAAACTATTTTTAAATATTGTCTAATTTTTCATTTAATGAGCTAATCCAATTTGATTTATGTATTTTATAAATTAGATTTATACAAGTCATTTTATTAATTTGAAAACATTTTGTTTTGTGTTTTTTGCTTTATTATTTTTTATTTGGTACGTTTTATTGATTTTCTATATTCTATTCAGTTTATTTGAGGTTTTATTCGGGTAGGACCAGAACTAATAAAAGAGTTCTGCAAATTAATGAATGATCCAACAGTGACACGTGTAAGAAATGTCTCATCTGAATCCTAGGTGGATTAAGTTGTTTTTTTTATTGTTATTACTTTTTTTTGCACAATGGTTCATAATTACAAACGAAAGACACAAAAACGTGATGAATATAGTATTCGTCGAGCAATTGCTCCGATGCACATGAGAATATCTTTACGTGCCACTGCTCGTGATTTTGACATTCCAAGATGGACATTTAATTCCATTTTCTTCGTGTTACAATTCAATAACATAACGTTCATTGATTTATCATAGAAAAGCCATAAAATTTGGGTAACATCTGTACTAAATCAACCAAAAACATAAGCGGTCGGGTTCACCCCACCGTTTTTGAAAATAGCAAAAATAAACGTTTTCGTAAAACACTTGTATCTCTAAGTTTATATATAGTACGTTGTCCAGGAGTCTAACCTTTAATTTGGTATATAAAACGACTTGATCCGATGTAAAATGAGCATTTTACAGCCAAAGCCATTTACTAGGTGGGATTTGCCCCACCTTACCTTAAATGTAAGTTCATTTGTGTAACATTATACGCATAACGAGAGATTTGCATTTCGACCTCGTCTCATCAGAATGTGGCACTTGCTTAGCACCAGATTGGCACCAATCATACGGAATGTACCAAGTGAGTAGATGTTTAGTTGTGAATTTAATTAAAATTAGTTTAAAAAATAGGCACACTAGAAATACGGTGGTTCATATTTGTACCTGATTATTTTAGGTCCACTATTGCAAACAAAACAAATTGCATCAAGGATTTAGTAAATAATTAGCAGCGCTGTTAGTTCAAAACATATTCATGATTTCGGTGGATTGAATTGGCACCGTATTGTACTCCCAAACTAGCAGTTAGCCATAGCAAAACGGAAACGTGTCAATTCGCTATTACAGAACTCGTTAACAAATAAGAGAGGGCAATGATCGTCGAAATAATAACATCAATTTTCGCACCTATTGAAATACACTCATCGCATGACAAACTATAGTACACGCTGGCGCTAGGACGGAAGTTCTATTCCTATTTCAAGCAGAAAACCCACCATTTCATCAACTGTAAAAAATAGGTTGAATTCCCCTGCACACTCAATTCCAACCGACCCAGGCAGCGCATATGGACCAATTAGCATCTGGCCGTAATAGCAGCTCTCTTTCTACCTCTGTTTCTGTCTCCCTCTCGCTCCGTCCGGGGGGTAATTGCGAACTTCCGATTGGCGAGGTTCAAATTCCGGAAACCCTCATTGAAGTGTAGAACCAACCTAGGGGCATTTGATGATTCAACTGGCTGCCTAGCTCGGGATGGACTTTGTGCGAGTGTGTTAGTGTATTTCGAACACCAGCGAGAGAAGAAAACTTGGCTGTCGATTTGAAAAACGATTAGCACGGTTCCATTTATTACGGTTCGATACCAAGAAACAGGCGAGTGACTAATAGTTTTTGCAATGTTGCTTACAGAGCTCCGCCCAAGTCCATAAACGATTTGTAGGGTAAACGAAGGAGCAGAGCGCCATATATTCGACAAAATTCGAACTGTCGATTGATAAGGCTTATCAGTTTCTTTCTTGAATTTATCTGGATTAGCTTGATCGATAGGCGTTTGGTTTCCAACTCGATAGACAGTCAGTCAAAAATGTCGGCGCGAAATTATCACAGTCGCGATCTGAGCGCTGCAATGAAATCAATGTACATATGGCGTTCAAGTTGCGGATTTTGAGATTTCGATCTCAATTCAAATCCTCGAGTGATTGATCTTTGGCCGTTCAGATTACGATAATTTGGAATCATGTGTTGGACCGATTTGATTGATTGACAAAATATTAAAAAAGTTATTGGAATTTGGAACAACTTAAGTCAATGAGAACTTGTTCCCCTTAGGCTTAATATAACTAATAAAATCAGATTGCACTTCATTGGTTCTAAGAAATTTAAAACGTTTAACAATGATATTGGCACCATAAATTAAACAAAAATAATACAAAAAAGTAAAAGGTGTCATAATCAACCGAACTAATGCGTCTTCTCTCATTCCAGATTCAAATATTATTATAGTGTTAGTTTAAATAAAAATTCGCTCATGTTTGCTAAAACATGACATGAGAAGAGAAGAAAGGCGACACGACAAAATTTGAGATGTTTGGAACTCTAAAGATAAGGACGCTGGTTTAAAATTATTTTTATTTTGAATATAGCGGTTTTAACCTTAAGGTCATTCGTCTCTTTTATCCGGTTAGAAAACTATCTTTGGAAAAATGTCTAACTCTACGAGCGGAGTTGGGGCTGGAACCTAGGTGAGCTGCGTACAAGGTAATCGATTTACCAACTACGCTATGCACGCCTTTTCAGATAAATATAAATAAATATATTTATAAATTAAGATAAATTATTTATACTTGTATTAAATTAAGTTGGTGCAGTCTAATCTCAGAGTAATCCTGGATTAGGTCGATAAAGCTCGCGACAATCGGTTTTGTTTGCACCGAACCGTCAGTGCATATTTTGTTTACTAAATGCTCGACGAACGAACAAGATATCGATAACCTTTAAAATTGTTGTTACAATCTACGCAGTACGCATGCACATTTCGTTTTAATAAAAATCTTATCGTCATTCCGATTGAAAACTCAAGAAAACGAGCAACTAACGCCTTTGTATCATTTATAGACTAAAAGTTGCAAATAAAACCCAAGTAGTCGAAATTTTAACAAAATTGGTAACTTGCAGTCTGATTTTTGTAGGCTGATAGCGTTGTCTGGACGCAATGTTTGTGTTGGTCAATTGGGACGATAGTCTTTACATAAATTTATATCTATCTAGTCAATCAGTTAATCAATGTTCACCAATTTTCAAGAAGTTTTCAGCAATGTGCAATAAATTGCGTTCCTGAGCAACCCCAACTCGTGATGTCCCACAAGAAAAGGAGTTCTGTTAAACTGATGAGAACTGGTGAAATCAAAACTTGGTTCGGTTTAACAAGCCAATGCAAGATGCACTATGCTATAATTCTCCTTAAAAGAAAAATTTAGGTGAAAACTGAAAACCAATTAGTTGCGATAGAAGTAATGGTTCCAACAAATAAAAGAAAGTGATAGCATACAGGCCACCGACCTTCTCGATTATAGATATGGTTGTTTATTCACTAGCTCATGTCTTCGGCAATATTTCTTCAAATTTACCATAATTTAGCAGATGAAATTAATTCTCAATCTGTATAATTTAATGTATTTCCGCAACTACTTTTAAACTCTCCGTATTGGACCAAGCACTCGCGAGGTGGAACATTTAGTTAAGCTGTAAATGGAGCTTAGGCTTAACCCTTTTTCTAGTCCCATCATATCAACCTCACAGTACTAAAACGCCATAGTGGAGGTAGGCGCTATGTAGGTTTGGCAGGGGGCGGCATCGTCACACACCGTCGTGGAAATCGAAACCCTGCATGTACAGGCACGATTGTACCGTCCGGACGATAGAGCCACGATGTTGCTCATTTAATATCCGAGCGACGAATGACGTATTTGATTGAGTCACTTAAGAGCGAGTAGGTGCATATTTCAAAGTTGCCGGAAAGCCATAGCGACCACCGCTTATTGTACCGACTGGATAATATAGTCAACATGTTGCTCGTTTTGCAAGTGAGCATCGACTGATATAAAACGAACACGCGTGACCTGTGCCAATAATTCTCCCGTATGTGATGAAGCGTTCAGATGCTCCTTTTTGACGACCCTGTGAAATTGGCTTGCAAAGTTCGCATTTTCCCTGTCGTTTTCGAAGGGTTTTCTAAAATTCCGTTTTTGCTTTATTTATAGAAGGCGTACATTTTGCGAAATTAAATACAAAATTCGTGCACACATTTCCGAACAGATAGTGCTAAAATATTGTTTGATTTCGTTCAATAAAACGAAAGTTATTCGCATTTAAAAGCTGGGAAAATTTCTCAGCAGAAATTTTTGAAAAAAAATTATTTAATACGTACATAAAGTTATGGGTCTATTTTAAGCGCGACCGCTTCTCACTCCAGTGGAGCTGGATTCAATCCCAGCTGACGTTGAGATTTTCTGAGGTGAAAAAAACTATGGCCATCTGTGGAATAAAGCCGTTGTTCGTGTGTTGATGGGCCACTGTATAAGGTCCAGATAGTAGTCAACTAACAGGAGTCGGTCATAGGCACTCAGTGCAGACAGATACCGATTGGAAACAAATGAATAAAAAAATAATGGGCCTATAATCGTGCTGTTTCTATTATCACCCTACCCATTTAAAGTCGTTGAATAGAGTAGCGCACAGCGGACCAAAATTAAAACATGACGTTTTCGTGTTTATTGCAATTAAATAGCGCATCTAAACCGATTGACAATTTCAGGAAAAACTCCCATTTTTAGAATTAATTTTTCATTGACCATAAATAAATAGTTATGTAATTTTCGCAAAGACTTCGTCTCATCAGAATCCGACACTAACCTAGTGACAGGATTGATCTAGCTGTAACGTTTTCAACTAAATGTTTCTCCGTATGGAGAAAGATAGTACATATAGTGCATCTTGCATCGGCTTACCATTAGTACCTAGTGACAATTGAGGTTTTATGGTAGTTTTATAGACACTCATAAAACTTAGATTGCACTTGTAGCGTGCTATAAAACATCAATTGTTCCCTGGGAAGCCAAACCAGGTGTTTCGATTTCACTAGCTCTCAAAAGCTGGCAAATCAGAAATACCGCACTTTTCAATAGAAAAATGTCATAAAAAGCTGCTCCAACATTGGTCAACTAAGAAAAATTATTCAATAAAAAATAAAGTCATGGGTACGTTGCTGGAGAAAGCAATTTCGAATGCACTGTGAAAATTTCAGAATGATGAAAAATCATTAGCTTGAGCTACCGTTACGTTACGAGTTACGTCCACCGTAAAAATGGGGTTTCGAGAAAAAACGCAATTGAAGTTTTCGGTACACGGAAAAAAATCGTTTATAAATGTATGAATCAAAGATCATGATTTCGCGAACTAAAAGATTTACGAATACCGTGACCAAGTTCCTGAAATTATGAATGACACACCTCATATTCATGATACTATTTGTATTTTAAAAGAAAACTAGTTCGGTCCGAATATATACATGGCGCTAGATTCGAATATTTGGTTGGGTTACTGTTGTTGTTTCCTGGACATGTTCAGTTTTAATTCTTGTTCACAATTTGGGAGTAATCCCACCTGAAGTGAAACGATGTTTGTGATTTCTAATCACGTTACCGTGCTATTTTATTCATGAGTGTCCTATCGCATTTTTCTGTCAGACTAGCGTGATTTGTGTTCGCGATTTCAGGATTTTAGCCTCAGTTTTTGTAATTTATTTTCACGTTATTGTGATATTTTAGTCGTGAGTAGTGATTCATATTCATGGTTGCAGGATCTTAGTCACGATTTTTGATATTTTGATCACGAGTAATGTGATCTATGTTCATGATTTCGGGAACTTTGGCATGATTTTCATTATTTCGATTGACGTTGTCGTGATGTTTTTATCGTGAGTAGAGATTTATGTTTATGATTTCAGGATCCTAGTCATGATTCTTCATATTTTTATCACGAGTTGTGATTTATGTTCATGTTTTAGGATCTCAGTCATGATTTTAGAAATATTTGTTCACGTTATCGTGATATTTTATTCTAGAGCTAACTGTTTTGTGGAAACCGGAAGCCGCCATCTTGGTTTTCAAAATGGCGTCAATCATCAATTTCCGTCTTTTACTGATCACCCCATTTCAAATGCCACCCATACTGACAATGGTTTTCATTGTTTCCTTGGAACAGAAAGCCACCATCTTGGTTTTCAAAATGGCGTAAACAACCAATTTTCGTCTTTTGCTGACCACCCGCTTTACAATGACACCATTATTGACGGTGATTTTCACTGCCTTGTGGAAACCGGAAGCCGCTATCTTTGCTTAGAAAATGGCGAAAAAATCAATTTCTGTCTTCTATTGACCCCCCCCCCCCCTTTTGAATGACACTCATATTGACAATACTTTTGACTGTTGTGGTAACCGGAAACCGCCATCTTGGTTTTGAAAATGGCGTCAATTATAAATTTCCTCCTTCAAATAACACCCATATTGATGGTTGTTTTCACTATTTTGTGGTAACCGGAAGCTACCATCTTGGTTTTCAAGTGACCATCTCTTTTCTAATGACACCCATATTGATGACGGTTTTCACTGTTTCTTTGGAACAGGAACCCGCCATTTTGGTTTTCGAATTGGCGTCAAAAATCATTTTCCGGCTTTTGCTGATCGCTAGCGCTTTACAATGACGCCATTTTTGGTGGCGGTTTGCACTGCACTGTGATAACCGGAAACCGCCATCTTGGTTTTGAAAATGGCGTCAAAAATCAATTTCTGTCTTCTATTGACCACTCCCTTTCGAATGACACCCATATTGATGATGCTTTTCACTGTTTTGTGGTAACCGGAAATCGCCATTTTGCTTTTCAAAATGGCGTCAATTACCAATTTCCGGCTTTTGCAGGCCGTTCTCTTTCAAATAACACCCATATTGATGGTGGTTTTCATTATTTTGTGGTAACCGGAAGCTGCCATCTTGGTTTTCAAAATGGCGTCAAATGTCCATCCGTACGGAACCGGTGCCGGAATGGCCTTGAGGGAGCTGTAGAACCGTATGATTGGAAGAACTTCGCATTTCGTATAAAGCTATGAACCCAAATCGCTGGAATGATAGAAAAATATATACATTTTCTTAGGTTCTCCCGGAACAGTTCTCCGGTGGCCAAGATTGGTCCAATTCATGTCTATTGTGAAGGATCAATGGGAAATAGTCATATGTAGCACATTTCAAAATACAATAAATTTATGGGATGTTTCTTCAAAACTCGTCCGTCACCCCACTGGGATGCCGGATATACCCCAAGGGAATTCGGATTAATTCCGGAACCGGTCCACGGATTTGAACACTACTGTGTATATAGAAACTGGACTAAATTCCAGATCTTTTAAAGCCGGTTCCATCCAATTCGGTCAAAAATTGACGAAATGAGAGCAAAATTTAAACAAAATTTTCAGAAATTTTTTAGCTTGGTACTGTAAAGGTTAACATGTCGGGTTATGTGACTCAGGTTCATGATATCAGTAGTTTTATCATGGTACTCGTAATTTCTCTTCGTCTCATCGCGATCTGTTATTTTTTTATGATCGAATTTTTTACTCGGAGTAACGTGACAATATGAACTGGATCAAAAAAAAAGCGTGACTGATTCGCGGTATCTTGTTCTGTGAACTTTACAACGAACACTATTCGTGGTACTCAGCGCAGTTTTCGTTTACTGCCCAAATATCACACTGAACCTTATCAAATGAATAACGATGTTCGAAGTTCTAATAGTTTTATTATTTACTGGTCGCTAGCAGCTGGACAATTCATGAAAAAGTATATAGAACAAAAATGATTCCACGAACAATAATAGATCGTAAATCATGTACTAGGAATCGTGAACCAGTTCACGAGTCCATGAATAGTATTTCATGACCATTGTACTAGGTATCATGAACCAGTTAACGAATATATGAATTGTATTTCATAATTTTGTGAACTATTCCACGAGCACGGATATTGGGACGTGACTAATATATCAGGGATCGTGTGTTCACGAAGATTGAACGAATTCATGAATAAAATTCCGTTCCGAGTTTCGTGAAATAGTTCACGAGAAAATATCCAGAATATTTTGATTTTGTAAACTAATGTTTTTTTTTATTTCGATTATAGAGGTTTTAACCTTAAGGTCATTTGTCTCTTCGGGTTAGAAAAATCTCTTATGGAAAATTTCTAACCCTATGTGCAGGGGCGGGACTCGAACCCATGTGCGCTGCGTACAAGGCAATTGATTTACCAACTACGCTACGCTCACCCTAAACTAATGTTCCTAAATCTAAGAATACCAACAAGAGTCAACCTTTGTTTTTTTTTAATAATGTTGTGAACTAGATCACGTACAGAAAATCGACTTGGTAATGATATGGCGGAAACCGTGACTGAAGTTCACAAAACACAAACAACACGATTTTAAAAATTTTCGGACGGATCTTCGTGGAATTCCTCATATACTTTTGTCTTTGTAATTGTTTATTGAGGGCTTTAACCAGATGAGAAAATAGACTTCGGGAAATCCGATTTGTGTGTTTGCATTGCAGGGCCTTGTACCACCGCACTCATGAATTGTATACAGTCCCTTTTTTTCGATAAAATAGGATCAAGATCAAAAGACGTGATATTTTGTTCCATTGCTAATCTATCCCATAGTATAAATGACAAATAAATATCAATATCACTCAACCTGTTATAGTAAAATTTTAATGCATCCTAGCGTTCGTTTAGCGCCTTTGTGCCCATTAGATTGGCTCGTTGTTGCATGAAAACATTAAAAATGATCCCAATTAGCGACAAGAGCACTTTTAGAGTTCATTTTGTGGTCCCGATTGACTGTGCAAATTTTGGGAGCGATTGGTTGCTCCTCGCATTGCGTAATGTTTGTATTGAAATTAGCATGAGAAAATGAACTTTTTAGCGTCTCCGCTAATACTGATCGCTCTTTCGCTAGAATTAATTAATCAATATAATAGAAGAGTAGTCTAGAATGTGGCGAACAACTTTGCCGAAAACAGTAACTTGGTCGGATTTTTTTTATAAATTTGTTATTACGATTTAATGACTGAAAGAATTTAATTGCATCTGCGAACACTGCAAACATGTCCATCGCAGAGACGTGTAATCTTCGAAAGTATTTCTCAGAATGATTTTCTGATTTACTTAAACGTAACCTGTTTAATTCACCTCACAGCAAGATCGAACCATTCTGATATCATTCATCACATCTGTTATTGGTAAATGCTCAAACAATTGCCAAGATCTGGTGATACTATCTCATTAATAAGTCGTTATTTGTTCGAATTTTAATCAGAAATTATTCTTAGTATCAGTAGAAACATTGAATTTAACTTTTAATGGTTCAAGGTTCGTTCGAAATCAATCTGCGAAGCGAAAATGATATGCGATTAAAATAGGCTTCCAACAATGTTTTATGAAAAAAACTAAAAAAGCTAACAGAGTAATTATTGTCATGCAAACTTTAAATATTTCTACTGACAGTGAGATTTCCTTCTGATTGGGATTCGAGAAAATAAGGGCTTATTTACGTATCTTGTATCACTAGCCAATGGCAATTTATTGAGCAAATGTAAAAAAGACACATGTCATTAATGATATCAGAAAGGTTTTTGGCTTTCCAACTGCGTTCATGTCATCCAGAAAATCATTCCGAAAAATTCTTCCAAAGACACCAAGCCTCTGCGATGAACATGCGCTGATATATTTAAGATTGAAACGTAGGTGTTAGTGGTACATTTTCAGTGTTGCCAGAAACAATGAATTCCAGCAATTAATTTGACTCTTCAAATCGTAATACCATTTTTATAAGAAAAATTTAGCAAGTTACTGTTATCGAACAAACTGCTGATCGCATTCTGGACTACTTTTTTATTGCATTGGTTTTTCAATTTAAGTTAAATGGCGATCTGTATGTGCATACATAGTTGCAAAAAGCAGTGCATTCGTTACTCCTGTCACTAAGTTAGTGTCGGATTCTGATAAGACGAAGTCAAAGCGCAAATTCCATAATTACAGTAGTTATAGGTTTTGTGCCCTTCACGTGCAAAAATGGTTTTTATTAAATTTTCTCCTTAATGGATAAAAATTGGTTTCTAATCAAACTTTTCTTCTTATGGAGAAATAGTGAAAAAGTAGTGTTTTCCATATTGATTCTCATGCAAACTGTATAGGGGAGCCCGGGGCTAGTTGGCGATTGGGGTAAGTTTGCGGAATCCTCTTTTCTCCATTTCTATTAGACATATAGCGCTGCCTCTCGTTATGTACCTCAAGTTAAGTGAAACCCATTATCCAATGTGTTTTGATTGCAAAATATTTTGTTTTGTGGAAGCTGTGGACGATATTGTGTTTTCGACCATACTAAGTAAATTTCCGAAATTTTAAACACTTTGTGTTATTTAAGGTGATTTTCAATCTATTTCCAGAATGATTATATTTTTCGATAGTGCGTGAAAAGAGCTTTCAGTATATATTATATATATCCACGAACAAAAGTTATTTTTAAAAAAGTTTTTTATGAAATATGCGGTTGGGGTAAGTTGGCGGTACTATTTACAGGGCAAAAATAATCATCAGAAATTTTTATGTCTGGAATTCATTCCAAGGTAAGAAAATCTTTTTCTTGTGTATCTAATCAATGAAGGAGACATTTAGTTCCGCCAATCACCTGAAGAATTTCGAAAATTCGCTTTTGAATATGGTGTATAACCAAAGTCAAAATGCTGAGGTATTGGGACTGAAATATAGTAGCAAATGTTGGTTAATATACAATTTTCTTGAACAGACATTCCAAAAGGACCCCTGAAGTATTTGATTTTCCATTTGATTGCTTATATTTTTTGGCGTATCCATACATACCGCCAACCTACCCGGAGAAGAGGTAAGTTGGCGGGTTTTCCGCGTCACATATTTTCGTCTCTAAAAATGAAGATAATGCATCAAACATTTTAATAAAATTAAGAGATGTTTCCAACAGTCTGCCGTTTCATGCTAAGCAATTCTATTTTGCAAAATCTACCTACCTCAAAGCGGTAAAAAATTAAAATGAAAACACCGCCAATTATCCCCGGTCTCCCTAGGCAATGTGCAAATCCGGGGAGCAAAAAATTGCCCCCAAAATGTACATAGCCATTAAGGACCACAGAAGAAGCCAACAAGTGCTGTGCTGGTAAATGAAATATGACGAGTCACTCTAATGCCCACGTTGTTCACAAACAATAACTGTAACTTTTGGTATAGGTGAGTTTTGCTTACAAAACTAGCAAGGCTATTATCTGTGACTAATAATTTTTCATTTGAGCGCTAATAGTTACAGGTACGATCCGTAGAACTGTGGTCATTGCAATCAGGGACAGTTTCTAGTTAAAACGGAACGTGAAATTCCTTGTCTTAAACTACTATTGAAAACTGTTAAAGCGTTTCAATTTAGGCTGTATTCGACTACTATTTTCTGACCAAACCCAGTAGCTTCTAGTACTGAGCCCAGCTATTTATATCAAAACAACTTTTTTATACTTTTATGATTCAACAGTTTTTAGAAAATGTTATTTTGGAACACAATATACTATAGAATGTATATGTGTCCTGTGTTTTTGTCATAGTTTGGAGTATTTGAAACTGAAGAAACGTAGCTCCAAGAATAAATTGCTGTTATGTTTTGAAATCCGTCTCACTATACAGGGTGTTTGGTTCATGGTTAAGAATCTCTCGGGGGGTGATACACTGCCATATTTGGAGAAAAAAATTGTTCTACACATACCATCTAATCTCAACCGTTACAGAGTTATTGAACTTTTAGTGTAAAAAACTTATTTGTCTTAAAATAGCTCTAACTTTAAAAGTATACTTTATATTTTAAATGTTTGAGTTCCATTCGAAAGGTGAGAAAATTTCGCATTGAGGCATGCCCTCTCATGTTTCAGCTAATGAGTTTAAGTAGCCTTTTCAAAGTAATTTATTGAAAATTAAACAATTTTATACGATTTTTCGTTCATTTCTTGAAAATCCTAATAGTTAACCTCATCATTTTAATAATTCAGATTGTTAGTCTTGATAAGCTGCTTAATTCGTTCTTTGACATGATACACTTACCTTTTCTTATTTTCATGATTTTGGGTTATTCTACTTGGATATTTTTATCTCATTTTCACTAGTACCAGCTCTAATTGAAAAATTATCGCACTTATTGTACTTTTTTTTTCTTTTTATTCGAAAGCCAGGAAAATTTCACAGTGAAAAATGTATTAATACCTTTCAGTTAAGTGAATTTAGTATTCTTTTAAAAGTAAATTAGTTTAAAGTTAGTGCTATTATTAGCATTTTCGTTATTTTTTTAAAATAGTAAATAATAAACATCACCATTATCATCATGGAAATAATGCATCTCAGCAAGTTCTACAGTTCTTTCTTTGACTCCATTCAATTATCTCTTTTGGTTTCGACGTAAAATCGTTTTTATCACATCGTTTCATATGCAAAAATAACGATTTCGAACCCACTACATTTGTGGAGAGCCCATGCTGTGTTAACTATCAAATAGCAGCAAAATGAAAAGAGATATAGACAAAGTGTCTAATAAAAAGTTATAGAGAACATTAAGGGGCATCAAATGAACAATAGTAACGATAAATTTTGTTGATTAATAATTAGAATAATTAAAAAACTTTTCAAAAACACAAATTTTGAGTTATTTCGTTAGTAAAAAAATCATTTAGTACACTTAACTAAAAGATATTTGTACATGCATTGATAGGACATTTTCTCAGCTTTCCAATGAAATCTTGTAAATAACGATATAAAGCATATTTTTTAGATTAGTGTCTTTTAAGCACTTGCAAGTCGGTTACAGGAAAAGTATAGTAATGAAATTACAAAGAAATGAGAAGAGATAGAAATATGACGTCCAAGAACAAATTATGAATCGTCCTAAAACCCAACTTTTGGATAATGGATATTGCTATAATCATACTTCATTATTTCGAGAAAATTAGCAAAAACCTCCTCAAAAACACTAACTTTTAACTACTTTACAGCTAAAAGGTAATTAAAACTAGTTACTTAAAAAATATGAGAACATCATTCAATAGGAAATTTTCTCACCTTTCGAATGGAACTGAAACATTTAAAATACAAAGTATACTTTTAAAGTTAGAGGTATTTTAAAACAAATAAGTTTTTTACACAAAAAGTTCAATAACTCTGTAACGGTTGAGATTTGATGGTATGTGTAGAACAATTTTTTCCTCCAAATATGGCAGTCTATCACCCCCCGAGAGATTCTTAACCATGAACCAAACACCCTGTATGTCTGAGTTAAATGGAAATAATAATAACAGTTATCGTAATAATGCGGCACCCATTTCGTTGTAAATATTTAAGTTTCAACCTCTTATCACAAGAGTACACAACGCCAAGAGATAAAAGCGTATCCTAAATATAAAAGCAGAGAAATAATCGCAAAATGACTCACCTTGGGTAATTCCCGGGGTCTCGGTCGCAGAATAATCCCATCATTTTCGATATAATCCGGCACATCCTTTCGGTCACTAAAGTTGAACACCATCGTGTTGGCTTCGATGGGCGGCGGTGGCGGCGCCTTAACTTTCTTCTTAATCGGTACCAGCAGTGGATTGTTGATGTTGTTGTTGTTGGTGGTGGCAGTGACGGGACTAGCAGCAGCAGCAGAAGTAGTTGTTGCTGCTGCAGCACCCGCTGCCACCGTCGGGGTGCCCCACTTGGCCATGAAAAAGTCACCACCGCTGCTGGGACCGGCAGTCGTCGTCGTCGCCGCCGCCGTGCCGACGCCTGCGCCGACTTCACTACCGGCAGCACTGCTGTTATTGTTGTTCGCTTTCGAAACTACTACCACATTTGCACCGGTAGCACTACTAGTTGCACTGATCGACTCTTCACTCGATTTCTCCAGATTGATTTGATTTTTTTCGATCTCGCGAGCGGTTAGATTCACCGTTTTCACGTCACTTGAAACACTGCTATTAGCACTCACTGCTGCTCCGACAGCAGCTACGGCGGCGGTTGGGGCGGCGGCGTTATCCGATTCGCCGTTTGCGTTACCGTTGCCGCCGACGTTGGCATTTATCACTACTTTGCTTCCGTTGCTATTAACACTAGTATTGGCATTGCTACTATTAAGATTATTAAGATTATGATTGGCTGTGACACTACTGCCGATGCTGTTAATGGTTGCCGCTGACTTATGGCCATTGGCAGCGAGACTTTCACGTGACAGTGGCACAGGCGGTTTCTGGGTGACAACGGCGGCTGACGGCACTGTTGGCACTGTGATGGGCGATGACGACGTCGAGGAAGAATTTGACGATAGATGATCATCTATATTCAGCCTCTTGCTGGCGATCAATTTCGCACCACCACCAGCTGCAGCTGTTGAGTTACTGCCGTTGCTGTTGCTGCTGCTGTTGCTGGTGGTGAGAGAGGGGAGATGCGATTTGTTCTGCGACTGGCCGTTGAATCGGAATTGCGTCGTAACGCCGGCTTTGGAAATGTTCTCCATCGTTGTACGGGAAACCTTCTTTATTTGGTCCGGTTCGTCGTCCAGTTCGAGGTCATCCGATTGGCTGTCGCTGCCGTGATCACTGTTTATCGAGTACTCACGTTGTAGATCCTCTGGATCGTCGGGGTCTTCCTCATCGCTTGTAGCGTACTGAAGAATGTTACGAGGCGGGACCTGTGGCGGTGCAACGGTCGGAACTGCTGAATCTGACGGTGTCGGCGAGCGGGTGCTGGTCGGGGTTGAGGTCGCGATATTCAGATTATTCAGTTTGCTCGTAAGTGCTTGAATCGATGGTGAGTCGACGAATGTGTGAGCAGTACTGGTTGTGCTATTTTGCATATTAGCCGAGACAGCTGTGGTAGAGAAGCGAGGACTCTCCGGTCGGTTTGTCGTCGTCGTCGTTGTCGTCGCACTGACTTTATTGTGTTGAGCAGTGTTAGGCGATAAGACGGGTGAGTCATACTTAAGACGGTAAGCCGTCACCGGTTCTACTCGCACTGATAGCGGTGTGGATGTATTGTTTGGATTTGAACCGGCCGAGGGAGGCGTCTGTACGGGCGAAGTAGCCGAGTTCTTTAGATTGTTTGTTGTTTCTAGATTGTAGCGGATTGCAGTAATGTCCAACTTCGGCAGGTTCGGTTTTTCCTTCAAACCGTTGGCAGTGTTGCTGGTGGTGGTGTTGCCATTCGACTTGGGACTAGTGTTTCGTGGTATAATATTTGGCTTTTTGGGACTAAGTGGAGGCTTAGGATGCGTGATTGGTGGTTTCTCTAGCGAAATGATAGATTTGTAACTGGCCACTTTGGCAGCAACTTCACCGGCAGCTCCGTTAGTCCTGGCAGTAGGTCGACCTCTTCGATTGGCGTTCGCCTCGAAGATTTTCATCGTCTGCCGTACCACATCTGGCGGGGGACGCTCGTCCGCATCGATAAACGAGGTCAACCGCTTCGGTTTCGGGTCACCTTTTTCTCGTCCGTTAATGATCTTTTCCTCGATCGTGACACAGTCCACTATTAATTCAGCCTTGTTCATCGCCGCCAGTTGACAGTTGTTGATGTTGTTACTGTTACCGTTGGCGGTGGTTGTCCCGTTGGTACAAATCTCATCCAGTATGATCACATTGCTGTCGTTGCTACTGTACAGGTTTTCCTTCTGTATATCACGCTCCCAGGCCTTGTGATCGTAGCGCACCAGCGCCTCAACTGATCGGGCCCGTTTCAACGAATCCGCACCACGCTGTTTGTTATAACGATTGTACTCGTTCTTCTTTTCCGTCTGTCGGCCACTTCGCGTATAACTGTTCTGCACGCTCTTCTGAAAAGTCGAAATATACTCGTCTGGAGTTTTGGCTTTCTGCTGCAGCTGCAGGTTCATCTGGTTTTGCTGCTGCTCCCGACCAAATTTTCCCTGCTGGTAATGTTTGTCATGTGATTGATCCTTTCCGTCAATCGATTGTTCCCGTTCACTTAAATCCTCACTTTCCTCGTCGAGCAAATTATTCAAACTGGTCGCTCGGCGCATGCTATTCAGTGAGGGCCTCTGCTTGTTAGCCGATTGCCTCAATGCAAGACTCAAATACCGGCAGCGTAACTTCGAAACAATTCCCGGTCCATATTTTAACTCTTCTGAAGTGTCCACGTCTACGGGGGCACCCGTTTCACCACCAATACCGGCTCCTACAAATCGATTCTTCTCATAAATAATCTCTTCAGCACTAGCTGCAACCATTTTGGTGCTACTGCTGCTGTTGGGGCTAACAGAAGAAGAAGCACTTGAAGTGTTTTTCTTTAATTTCCAACCGATCTCACTACTGCTATAACTGTTGGTTTCCCCCGGGGCTGGTCGCGTTAGCTCACAGTCAACACTACTAGCACTAGCACTAATACCACCGACCACGGCATACTTTCCCGATGGACCACTGTTTGCTGGAGCACCGCCACCTCCTTTGGGCGAACCACTCAACGCACTGCTGGGAAGATGGTTTGATCGACTGTTGGCACTACTGCTGGCGCTGGTGCTCTCCGTACCGTCATTGGAATGTGACTGAGTGTGCAACGGTTGTTTCTCTGCTGACGTTCCACCGACAAGCAGCACTTCGGTTGTTCCTCGAGTGGCGCTGCTAGGTGTGTTGGTGGTACCGCTGAATGACTTCACCAACACTTGTGGCTGTTCATTCACTGGTGACGAATGCGAATGACCTACGAACACCGGGGCACCGAACAACGTCGGCGAGGTGACGGCGGCTGTAGGTGAAGCAGGTGAATCACTATTATTACTACTGAGCTCTATGGAAGGAGTAGGGCTAGCAGGGGACTCGACTGTTGATGCTGGTGGTGTTGTACTTTCTGCAATTGACGGTGCCTCTACCGATGGATCTGTGCATGGTTTGTTTTTTTTGTGTGTGCGGTAATGTTGGGATGTGCGCAATTGGATTCGATGGTGCAATTCAGAAAAATAGAAACAGAGAACACTTAGTTAGTAACAATCACACAAGCTCCTACCCAATTACCCAACCCAACGAAACGATATATTGATAAAGAAACGGAACTGATAACAGCTACAACCCTGACGGCTGAGGTTGCCGCGGTTCACTTCTGTCACTGTAGCACCCCACACCTATATACATTTGTACAAGTCACTCAAAGGCAGGCAAAGTTCATTCAGTGACTCACATCAGTCAAACGATAAGAGAGGACCATGCTGTGAGGATCGGACATGATACTTGCATGTATAAAAAGGGCACGAAGAGAGCCGGTAATAAAAAGAAAAAAAATAATGGCATTTCCAGTCGTGCGAGAGCGAGAGATGGAAAATTAAATGTACACAGAGAGTAATTGAAGCCAGAAACGAAAATATGCGGTAGAGTCATTCGATAAAGCGATCGCTCTTGAAATCACTTTCCGTGAGTTGATTTTGAGGAATTTGGGAGAGGGTACTATTACTCGCGTTACTGGATCGCGGTTGGGGATACCGTCTTCCATGTGCGCGCGGTTTGCGCGCGCGCTCTCCGTCTCATGATAGATCTCTCGTGCACAGCAGTGCTACCAGAATTGCTTAAGAGCCAGTTTTTCAAAAGTGGGCTCCCGTTTGTTCGAGAGTTCGTATTGATGTGCTCCAATATCGATGAAAATTTTAGCCTTCATGGAATAGACTTTGTCCAAAAATAAGTTTAATACTTTAAGGGGATGTGGGGTAAAATTGGCATCGAAAAATGGACCAAAGAAATACATCCAAATTTCAAAATCTCTCTAACTCTGGATTAACTTGATAAAATTTAATTCTGTTTAGTGTTTCTGAAAGGGCTTTGAAAGGGGTTGAAAAAAGAATGTACTTTTTTCTGTCGAAGCAGGAATATAATATTATACCCCAGTTCATTCCAAATATGCTTTTAAGCGGACGACGACCAGTGAGACAAATTAGTAAAAGTGTAGCCGAATGATGAGAAGTAGATTAAATTTTATTTAGTTTTGTTCAGAGATCTCTCAGTAATATTATTCTCACTCTACATACAATCAGCATACCACAGAGTTCATCCACTAGATGTACCATAATATTACATGTAACAATTCTTTTACTATCCAATAAAAATGATACAGTAAATTAACATTGAATATCAATACACGCCGAATTTACACTGAAATTGGCTGAAAACGTTAATTTGTTTTATTGTTTTTGTAATGTATCATAACATTAGACTTTATTGTAAATTATGGTCAAATTACTGTACCATCACAGTGAAAATAATGGATTTATTACTGCACATTTCTAGGCAGCATTATGGTAACAAATAGCAATCCTATGACGATAAACCTTGATCAGTCAATACAGAGGTTAGTGCTAGGTGACTGACCTAGGGATGGTATTTATAATGTAATTAGGGGCGAATTTTGTGTCAAAAGGTCAAGTTGCATGTAGTACTACGGCTTTGCATTTATTAAGACACTATTAACTACGATTAAAAGCTTACTTTTAAGGATACAACGAAGGAATCCAAGCAAAATGCAACAAATATAATATATTATATAAAATGTTTATTTCATTATTATTTTTATTTTGTAGCGTTTGGTGGGGCAATGAGAGCGCAGATGATAGGAGGGGTAATGGAGAGCCAATGATAGGAAGGGGTAATGGCTGTATGGTCCATACAGACCACAAAAACGCCATGGTAGAGGATCAGGGTATGGGTTGGGGTAGGGTTAAGAAATTGATATATGCTTGACGAATAATTGCGCTGCAGAATGTGATGAACAGGTGAATTGAACAGCACTGCTGTTGGCTGTTCCGATACAAAATAATATATTTCTCCGTAACATTGATATCAAATGTTTGTATTTTATGATTATGTGATTTATTGAATTTATGAATTTATAAGTGCTGAAAAGTTCACTTTAGCACGTGGTGTTATGAAGTTTGCGAGATCGTGTGCGTGGGTGATTGCGAAGGGCTCAAGCGTTTGTATGCTTACGTGTTTGTAGCGTGTTCTAGGACGTATGTGACATGGCGTGTGTAAATTTGATTTGGTAACCGTGGATCGTGAATAGGATACTTCATTTTCAGTGCGTGGTTTAGATTCTAGTGGGGGGGGGGTGACTTCCCCCATATCACTAGAGTTCCCGGTTATGTCGCCATGGAACGTGTTGTATAGTGGATATTAGCGTTATTTTTGATTGGTTCTAGGAACGAGTTGTAGAGATTATGATCGCTCGAAAACGGACATTTGTAGGCTCAAGTTTGAGACCGCTTTTGTAAATTTATAAGTGCTAGACAATTCAATATAGCACCGTGTTTGGGAGATCGCGAGCGTGAGTATGCTTGGATGATCGCTAAGGGCTGCCAAAGATCGTCTGGTATATTATAATCTTCGGGAGTCTTGGCATGAGATACTACAAGTTGAAGAAAACCCCAAACCAGGGCTCATCGTCAAGCCCAGGACACCTCTATGGAAAACTTGGCCCTAAACTCACTTTGTACATTATTTCGACTATAGCTAAGTACGAAATAAAGGTCGCCAAGTTAAGTACTAAATTTAATCATATTGTAGTTTTACTAAAATGAAAATAGTCGTACTCAATGTTTCTATGTGATATAATTACTGTAGTACTGCTTTAGTGCAAAAGCCTCCGGACCACGTTAAGATCCAGTATCATGCCGAGGGATATAAAATGTTTATACCCGCTCATAAACAGGAAGTCTAGGCTCTGCCTAAAGAAGAAACTATTCATTTATAAACATAGATTTAGGCCGGCAATTTTATTTGCAGTGCCTTTTGGGCAGGTTGCTGTGCTACGCTTGAAAGGGTTCAGAACAAAACTCTGAAAATGATATTGAAGTGTCCTTTCTGGTTTAGCACAGACTCGCAAACATTAGAAATTATAACGAACAGTATTATAAGCAATTTTCGACAAAAATCGTTGCAATCATCAATTGTAACTTATAGTTCCTTATTCACATGACAAGTAGGCTTAAAACTTCGTACTGCAATTGCGAAAGCATATTATATTTTAATCATAATTAACCAGGGACCACATCGTTTGGCATAAGTTTGTTAAGTAGAAGTTCATTTGGCATACGTTCGTTTGGCATAATGTTCATTTGCCATAATGGTCGTTTGGCATAATTTGAAATATATTAAATTCTCTATTATATTATGCGTTGAATCTAAAAGTTTCTTAAAGCGGCAGTCCTTGAAACGGACTTTACACAATCTTCTTGAAAATCAATCTGTTAGGGGCATTGTCACTGGTTGATTTTAGTGAAGATTTGGCCAACGATGTGCGAAAAAAACTGCTTTTTTCGTTTTCAAAGATGACGCTTTTCGTGGCTTACTCAGTAAAACCTTAACAGTCGGAAACGGAACGCAAAACTCGACATTTTTAACCGATTTAGGTACTGTTTTGGATTCTACCACCTGCACACTCTTAGGAGTCCGACTGTGGAAAACTGTGCTGTCTTCAACTAAGTTGTTTGTAATAGTATTCTCGAAATAGAGTTGAGCCGGAGACTCCCGTATTTGGGGGCGATCTCCGGGCCTCCGGGTTTTACGTTAATTGCTTTGGGTTAGGCGATGAAGATTAATTTAGTTTTTATACATTTACTCTGGGAATGTTTCGTACAATAACACATCCTCCATTGGTTCATTTTGTTTGAGATTCTGTTGAATGTAGTTAGTTTCTTTCATAACTTCTCTAGTTAGTTGTGGACGAGAGCAATGCTTGTTCGGCTTACCATCCACAGCGAGAGTGGCTGTTGTTGGATTCTTGACAGCTAATCGGGGGTGCACAATTCAAAACTTAACTAAACCGACAGATCCGTTCACGAATAGCCATAGTTTAAATGTGAACGACACAGTGCGGTTTTGAGTATTATGCTTTGGTAAAATATTTCTTAAATTGTTACACCGAAAGAAAGGGTGCATGTCTCTTTTTACGCATTAGGTAATAGAAACAACAAAGTGTTCCAAAATCTTATGTAGCAATCGCTTTGACTGTCTTTTTCCAGTACATGGTCGTGTTTCTCACGAAGTACTTCCCAAGGTTAAAATCAAATCTCCGGGTCAAAGTGTCTAGAGGTGGCAATCCTATAAACATAATTCCTTCGTAAAAAATACTGATCTGAATTGCACCCTAGAGACGTCCGAATAATCGTTACATTGTAAAAGGATGAAAAAACGTAGTCTTTTGCAAATCGTCGCCAAGCGCTAGCATGGAAATGAATGTTTATGTTTATGGCTCAAAAATGTAGCTGTGGTTCCAACCTTTAATCGATAAGTTCTTTCACATTTACCTATCCAAAAGGCGATTTGCTTGGGTTGGGTCGATACCCCCGGGGTTCCCCTTTTCAATTCATTCACGTTATTAATTTGCTTCATTTTATTCATTTCATTCATTTTGTTTGTATTATTCATTTTGCTCATTTCGTTTATTTTTTTGTGATATTTATTTTATTCAATTTAACCATTTCATTCATTTTTAATTCATTTTATTTATATTGTTCATTTTATTAATTTAATTAATTTTATTAATTTTGCTATTTTCATAAATATTCTTAATTTTCGAAATTTTATTCATTTAATTAATTCAAGTTTAATTCAAGTAATTCAATTAATATAATTAATTTTTAATTCTTTTAACTGATTTAATTAATACAATTCATTTAATTGATTTAATTAATTTACTGCATTTTACGCATTTTATTTATTCCTTTAATTTCCTTCGCTTTGCTATTTTTTCAGTTTGCACATATTATTCAGTTTTTTCATTTTATTAATATGATTAATTCTGTTCAATCATTTCATTGAAATTGAAATGAACCCATGTTGTTAATTTGACTCAATTGAATTCATTCTATGATTTGGGTAATTAAAACATATGCTGTTTTTGATTTTTTTCCGATGCAGCTGACGGAAAATAACAAAAAAAATTTTAATTGAATTATCACGGCCACACCTTCTATTAACTACCTTGATCCCTATCCTTTTGCCGGGGTAATTGTCAACAATGTAAACCCACATGGCTTAATTCACTGTCAAGGAAGATCGATAGTGTCAAACGAGAAAATGTTTACATTTTTTATAAATCCAATTAAAAATCATTCTACAGTTTTAGCAATGGAACATACATATTGTTATATTTAAAAAGATGAGTTCTATCGGTTTATGAAATAAAAGGATGATTATATATATATTCATTTAATGACCCAATTTGGTTCCTTTATTTAGAACATTTCTTGTTTTTCGTTAAATAAGCTGAACTAAATTGGGTTTAAATTAATAATTCTAGTCATTTTATGAATTTGATTACTTTTTTATTCTTAGCGATATTAATTTTTAAATTAATTTCATTCGTTTATTGATTTTCTAAAATTTATTCAGTTATTTTTCAAGATTTTATTCATGCAGGAATAAAAAGTAAAAACTGTGTTCATCACACCTCTAGTTGAGTGCCTGCTTCGCATGAGTTCTGCACACTAATTAATAATCCAACAGTGATATATGTAAGAAATATCTCATCTTACTGCTTGGCGGATTAAGTCGGCGTTTAAAGCATAAATCATACTCCTTTTTCCCTTCAGTACAGATTTATTCTGGATAAACATTTTGAGCTTAGCAACTGTCTAATGCATATTTATTGTAGAAACCTACCGCAATTCATTTCCGATACTCAAATGCGAAGCCTATATTATTCATTATTTGCAGAGGAACATGGGGAGACTTGACCAGATTTTCAGTTGAACCTATGTAAATCTCTAAAAAAGTTTTCCATCCTTCAAAAATCATTGAAATGAAATGTGCAGCAGTATTGCGCGTATTTATGAGCTTATTTGCAGAATTTTTAGATTAATTTTTCTGAAGTTATAAAAGTTATTGACCAAGAGCACGGTGTGTTTGGTAGAACAACGTTATGCAAAAAAATCGGCATCTCCAAAACTTCAGTATGTGAAAGAATGGACTTTCCCTTTTATTTTGTAACCAATTTCACAATAATCCGTCGGGGGTTCTAGAGGAACTTTTTTTTAGTTTTTTTTCTCGCGAAAACAGGTTTTATATTGGAACTAGTTCACATATCTGCCCCTAGACATTCGAACAACACTAAAAGTGAGAATCTGATAGATAATTTAATTGTCTACAACTTTGTTAACCCTTGCATGCCCAACTTTTTTATTGTGCATACAGGTGTTCAAAACTATTTTTCCTGGAAAATGGTGGGTTCAAGAAACACGAAAAATCTTTTTCCATACAAATAGTTGCTTCCATTGCAGTGCTAGAAGCTGCGCTAGTTTTACCTTTCAATGCTTAATACAATTTTCCTAGCATATTTACAATAGTCCAATTACGTGGAAAACGTAGTCGAAGACAGTCTAAATTGATAGGTTTTATCAGTTTTCAATAATATTGCAAAATAACGAAGATATATCAAAATTTCATTTTACGTCGTCAACGTAAACTGTCCCTTAGACCTCTCCACATTTTGAAAAAGTTTTGAAATATACATGGGTCAGCTCAAATTTTTGTTCTAGGTGTGAATTTAAGAACTTTCGCCAAAAATGGCTTAATTTGGACATGATTTAGAGGTGTCTCCAATCAAAAATCGTGTTTTTGCTATGTTCTCATAGGAAGTTCTCTTACACTTTGATTTGATAGGTCCTACATGCCCACATATCATCAAAGGTTGTTCCTTACACATATCTTAACATGTTTTAACAGGTGAACCTAGCTCTAATCGCAATAGAAAATTTGTTAACTGTGTTTTTATATAGAAAAGAATACCAAAACCAAGAAAAAATACTACTAATTTTCCTTGGTTCTGATATAATTTTCTAGATGAAAATCCAGTTAACAAATTTTCTATTGCGATTAGAGCTATGTTCACCTGTTAAAACATGTTAAGATATGTGTAAGGAACAACCTTTGATGATATGTGGGCATGTAGGGCCTATCAAATCAGAGTGTAAGAGAACTTTCTATGGGAACATAGCAAAAACACGATTTTTGATTGGAGACACCTCTAAATCATGTCCAAATTAAGCCATTTTTGGCGAAAGTTCTTAAATTCACACCTAGAACAAAAATTTGAGCTGACCCATGTATATTTCAAAACTTTTTCAAAATGTGGAGAAGTGTCCCTGGCAGCACTGCTCCAACGAAATCCAATCAGACTAATTGTAATAACTTTAGTTTTAGGGTTTATACTTGTAACTGTTGGTGGTCAAATGAAAGGTAATAGTCACATATATTAGCTTTACTTGTTTATGGGAGCGATTCTTGCCTAAACCAAAAGTTATAGCTGCTTAAAAACGTTGTTGTCCACAAACAACATGGGCATAAATGGGTTAACAACTGTAAATCGATCTTAAATCTGAAAAGCTGTTTAAGATTTTGACCAAGGAGTATTTATTCTCTAAGCACCTTGATTTTGACTAAGTTATGTCTAAGTTAGTTTAATAGGAGGTCTAGTGGTTTGTAAATCAATTTCCGCGCATTTATTTTATTTGCCCAATAGTTGTGTTTAGATGAACAGTGCATTTAGAGGTATTTGAGTGCTTGAAAAGTCTCACTTTATAGCTGAAAAGTATAATTCCAAATTCCACCTCGTACAGAGCCCCATTGATGTCTTTGAAATAAGGGGATAGATAAGTGCGGACCAAACTTATACTTATTAATACTCTTTTCCAAGATGTTGGGTGATTTTGCATGCAGAAATAGCTTTTTCAATAACATATCCTTCACTCATTTTTCGTTTCTTCGCTTGATCTCGGGGATAACTAATGTATTCTTGAATGAATCCCGCATCGCCCCTTCTCTTGTCAATCAAATTTGACTTAAATTCGAACATTTGAAATATTTGACGGGATTCATTGTAACTTCTTCGTCCACAATTTCAATTGACCAACTCAAAATTAGGATATTTGAAAGAGACAAATAACTATTTCTTCTTTTGGTTCAAGGTGGCAAACTTTCTCGATAAATTCGAGGGAACTTCCATTCATCAGAGTTCACTGTTTAGCTGCTTACTTACATTCATATAAGATTCAGTTCTTGGACGGAACTCATGTCGCATAGGGTAATTTGGGGAAAGATGCCGCACGTTTCTAAAAATTGATCCTGCATCAAAGTAAACCATTCAATATTTGATGAAATCATTTTTATCAATTGCAACAAGTTTCTAAAATACTGTGAAATGGTTTTGTCATGAAAAAAAAATCATCAAATTTCAATGAGATTTTTTTACAAAAAAGGTCATTGCCGGAGAGATGCCGCACCAGGGTCACAAACTGAAAAATAATGAACAAAAGTATTTTTAGCTATCGTTGACGTCTTTGTGATTAGGGGTCTTCAGCTGAGTTTCATGATGTTTGATTACACATATAAATTGGCTAGCACCATCATTTTTCTTAAGGGGGTAATACTATTTTCAAAAACATTTTTTTATTAAACATTTTAAAAATATTTTTCTTTTGCAACCTTGTGTAACGGTTAAGTTAGAGTAACTTTATTAAGGGTACTATTTATCTATATGTTTGTACGAGCGATATATGTTTTGGTAAGGGTTTCTTACAAGCAGTTTTTGGTTGTTTCTCCCAACAATGAATTTATATAACTTAAGCTTGTTCTTGAAAAATACATTTTGAAAAAGCATCAATTCGTTGAAATTTTCATTTTTATGCCAAGATCACTACAAATCAATGCGTTCACTAAAATTAGTGCCTGAAACTTAAAAAACCGAAGTAACTTATACTTAGATACATATCGCCCGTTTATATGTTGATAAATAGACTTATATTTCTATATGTCACTGTGTTAGGTCCGTTAGTTTGTGGATACCCGAGCAAATTTTCATGGGTTCAGACACCATACAACACCTTAAAAAAAACCATGTATATGGTCCGTTCCAAGTTTCACAACCACCAAAACACCATCAAATGATCTCAAGAAACCATAAATACATCAAAATATGCACTATGCTATATTTCACCCTAAGGAGGAAAATTTGGTAAAAACCAAAATTTCTCACTAGGGTGAAAATTTGTTGGTAAAAACCAGTCTTTGTACAGGAGGGCACAAATCCTTATTTCATACTATGTTGCGTTTCGGCTTCGCCTCATCAGAAACCGACACTAACACATTGTCGGAATAGATTAGCGCCGGCTTGACGCAAATCCCTTAAAACTAAAACACACTATGTGTTTCAATCAAACGACTGATCAAACGTGATGTCCCGTTCGAGCAGAAGTTCTGTTTATGCCGATGAGACACAAGTGAAGCCGAAACTTGTCTTGGCTTAGCAGGCCTATGCGAAAGCACTATGCTATATTTCACCCTAAGGAGGAAAATTTGGTAAAAACCAAAATTTCTCACTAGGGTGAAAATTTGTTGGTAAAAACCAGTCTTTGTACAGGAGGGCACAAATCCTTATTTCATACTATGTTGCGTTTCGGCTTCGCCTCATCAGAAACCGACACTAACACATTGTCGGAATAGATTAGCGCCGGCTTGACGCAAATCCCTTAAAACTAAAACACACTATGTGTTTCAATCAAACGACTGATCAAACGTGATGTCCCGTTCGAGCAGAAGTTCTGTTTATGCCGATGAGACACAAGTGAAGCCGAAACTTGTCTTGGCTTAGCAGGCCTATGCGAAAGCACTATGCTATATTTCACCCTAAGGAGGAAAATTTGGTAAAAACCAAAATTTCTCACTAGGGTGAAAATTTGTTGGTAAAAACCAGTCTTTGTACCGGAGGGCACAAATCCTTATTTCATACTATGTTGCGTTTCGGCTTCGCCTCATCAGAAACCGACACTAACACATTGTCGGAATAGATTAGCGCCGGCTTGACGCAAATCCCTTAAAACTAAAACACACTATGTGTTTCAATCAAACGACTGATCAAACGTGATGTCCCGTTCGAGCAGAAGTTCTGTTTATGCCGATGAGACACAAGTGAAGCCGAAACTTGTCTTGGCTTAGCAGGCCTATGCGAAAGCACTTTTTCCTCCTTAGGGTGAAATATAGCATAGGGCTTTCGCATAGGCCTGCTAAGCCAAGACAAGTTTCGGCTTCACTTGTGTCTCATCGGCATAAACAGAACTTCTGCTCGAACGGGACATCACGTTTGATCAGTCGTTTGATTGAAACACATAGTGTGTTTTAGTTTTAAGGGATTTGCGTCAAGCCGGCGCTAATCTATTCCGACAATGTGTTAGTGTCGGTTTCTGATGAGGCGAAGCCGAAACGCAACATAGTATGAAATAAGGATTTGTGCCCTCCTGTACAAAGACTGGTTTTTACCAACAAATTTTCACCCTAGTGAGAAATTTTGGTTTTTACCAAATTTTCCTCCTTAGGGTGAAATATAGCATAGTGCTTTCGCATAGGCCTGCTAAGCCAAGACAAGTTTCGGCTTCACTTGTGTCTCATCGGCATAAACAGAACTTCTGCTCGAACGGGACATCACGTTTGATCAGTCGTTTGATTGAAACACATAGTGTGTTTTAGTTTTAAGGGATTTGCGTCAAGCCGGCGCTAATCTATTCCGACAATGTGTTAGTGTCGGTTTCTGATGAGGCGAAGCCGAAACGCAACATAGTATGAAATAAGGATTTGTGCCCTCCTGTACAAAGACTGGTTTTTACCAACAAATTTTCACCCTAGTGAGAAATTTTGGTTTTTACCAAATTTTCCTCCTTAGGGTGGAATATAGCATAGTGCTTTCGCATAGGCCTGCTAAGCCAAGACAAGTTTCGGCTTCACTTGTGTCTCATCGGCATAAACAGAACTTCTGCTCGAACGGGACATCACGTTTGATCAGTCGTTTGATTGAAACACATAGTGTGTTTTAGTTTTAAGGGATTTGCGTCAAGCCGGCGCTAATCTATTCCGACAATGTGTTAGTGTCGGTTTCTGATGAGGCGAAGCCGAAACGCAACATAGTATAGGATCAAAATATGGTTTTTATATGAGATTTACCGGACCATGGTGATGGTGTTTTCATGGGTTGACCCCATTTAAAACACTATCAAAACACCATGCAGTGTGGGGTAAAATTGGACCATGACCATGGGGGTATTATGGGCTTTTCGTTTGCTCGGGTATGCCTTATTAATAGTCGATATCCGACTCAAATGATTATTTAATGACATTCCTAGGTGAAAAAAATTCATTTTGGCTACGTATCCTTCGCCATCGAGTCGGCATTTCACCCGCAATTTTGATGCGGCATCTCTCCCAATTGTGTGGGAGAGATGTCGTACGACGACATTTTCCTCTAAAATTATGGATAGCCGTGCTCATGATCTAAAATAATCTTCTAAAAGGTCCCAGCTATTCAATCGATACTTGGTTCTCAAAAAAAAAATCGAACAATATAAAAAAAAACTAAATTTTAAAGTGGTACCGAAAATTTTTTGACACTACGTGATGTAACTGGACGCACACAAACGTTAATAAAATTGTCGTGAGTTAATAATTAGGATTATTTTACATCTCCAGTGTTGTAATTCTTCGAAAGACAAACTCACAATATCATATTACCGTATAAAAGTCACCCTATATTCGAGATATAGAAAGTGCGGCATCTCACCCGACGCGGCATCTCTCCCAAAATTACCCTAATTTAGGTTATGGTCGTTTAAGCAAACTATTATTAATTCCTTCAAGAAGTAATGTTAGGACGAACCGTTTTCAGTCGAACGCAAACCCCAACAGTACACTAAATCTATTTTCTTTTATTTTGTAGGTTTAATCGTTAGCATGTAACGATTAATTCAAAATTAAAGTATATTGTGGCAATTGGATTTTCTGCCATTTCCTATAGATTATGTGAGAAATCCTCACTAAATAGACTTTTCTTACTGAGCGAAGATGGCCAGTGAAGTTTTCTTTATCGTTTGCTATTGTGATCCATTTTGGACGAGTAAAGATTTCGGAATTATTTCTTAAAGTTAATTATAACAGTTGATTTTTTGACGACTTTATCCTAGATTATGTGAAATGTATTCCTTTTGAAAACAAAACATGATTTGAGTACAAGAAAAAGCTTGCAGCTATATATATATATATCCTCAGATGCATGAAAATCTTCGAATATACCTCAAAAAAATAATCTTGAAACCAAAACTCAAAGATTTTTGTTCACTGTTCTTATATTACGTTAATTTAAAAAAAAAATATTGCTATGGTGTCAAAAGTTACATTGAGTTTGCTGAAATAGATTCAAATAGGTCATGACAAATGAATTTTATACGAAGAAGCTGATAGAGAATCTGGAATTATAATTTTCGGCCAAAATATGAGATATCTCAAGCCCTTAAACGACTCCGAATGCACTACTAAACTAAACAACTAAACACAACTGTTTGGCAAATAAAATAAGTGCGTGGAAATTGACTTAGAAACCCTGTGAAACTAACTTAGACATAACTTCAGATCGATTTTCAGTTGTTAACAAAGTTGTAGACAATTAAATTATCAATCAGATTCTCAATTTTAATGTTAATGTTAATGTTAAGCACCATCTAGGGGCAGAAATGTGAACTAGTTCCAATATAAAACCTTTTTTCGCGAAAAAATCTTCGCTCTGGACCCCCCGACGGGTTATTTTGAAATTGGTTGCAAATTAAAGGGGATAGTCCATTCTTTCAAATTCTGAAGCTCCAGAGATGCTGATTTTTTTGGCATAAAGTTGTTGGAAAAAGAACAGAACTAAAACAGAACTAAAAATAATGGCATGAACCATGCTGGAATCCTTTTTTCTACATTGTCGAGATTCTTAGGTACCAATAAAAATGCTAACTTTGAATGTTCACACGTCACGAAATTAGCCATATAACTGCTAACTTTGTTTACTATTACTATAAAGATATAGCCTGGCGTCAAGGTGGGATCCCTTTTTTGACGTCATTAACATTAACAGTATGTACCACAGAATAGCAAATATTAGAATTTTTTATATTTTTTCTGTTTATTTCTACATGTTCAAGTCGCCCATAAAATCTTGGTCACGTCTCTCCAACAAAAGTAAACTGGAATTATTTAGAATGAAGTGAAGACATTTTTTCATTCAAAAAATGATTTGTTTTCTCGCAATATCGCAAAATCCGTTACATACAAAATTTGGTTGACCGCATTTTCGATTTCAGAAAGCCTTTTTACTATGTAAATCATAGAAAAAAAATCGGGATACAATTTACTGTAAAGTAGTGTAGCATAAAATTGAATATTTTTTGTTTTTTGTTATGATCTTTCACAAATTTTGCCCTGTATCAATTCAAATCAACGCATTAAATATGCTAACGTCAGTGTCCTTTCATACTTTTTTGTCAGGGGGAAAACTCATTTTTAAAATGGCTTAATGAAAATTTATGAATATGAAATCAGTTAACTTTACGTTTAGATATAAAAAAGTAACCCAGATATGCTTGAGAAAGTCACGTACCTACCAGAATCGTAAACTGAATTCGTGTAAAACGCAGAATGCTCGTTGTATTTGAACTTGAAAATCGTTTCGATTAATTTTCTTAGAATTAAAGTCTACTCTTCCAGCCATGTCGGCGAGCAATCTGGCAGCCTTGCCCTTGCCTTATAACCCGATATGTACAGCCATATCAAAATGAGCGACTCGAGGGAGAGAACCCCGCGATCAGAGCACGTAATGAAATGCTGAAAGCAGAATTTATAAACGAAACGGAATCAAAATAGGCACAATAAAAGAAGACAGTTGCCGGTATTGTTGGGAACTGAGTGTGCGAAGCGATTTTGGAGCTCCACTTGAAGCTTACGGAAGATGAACGAGGGGATGGATGACCGGGATTGATGAAGGAAAAAAACGGAGCATCTGGATCGCACATTGAATAATAAGCTTGCACACTCACCAGCTGCTGCCGATGCTCGATGATGGATACGATGGTGAAAGAATATGAGTGCTTTGCTTTTGATTGAGTTGAGATGCATACACTGGTATCCACAGACCGATTTTAGAAAGTGCTAATTTGACTAATTGTACTCTAGTCCTGTTGGCTGGCAACAGAATAACGACGCGACGCTGAACGTAATCGCATTGCATTGGACGCTCGGTTATCACTGGTGGTCATGTGCGCGAGGGAAGGGAATGAATTCACCGCTGTAAAACCGGAATGACCTGCCTATGGGCAAACGAATAAGCGGATGGAACAACTAGGTCAGTTTCTTTGGAGTCAAAAGTAGAACGGGGTGGATCGATCGCTTCAGGGAATCGATAAACGTCAGCCAGGGGACGTCTGGGATCTGGTAGAGTACGGGGGAGTTCAGCTGTGAAAGACGAATGTGTACTGCGGTAGGTAGGTATATCCAGTTCATATCAATGCGCTTACTGGAAGAGTAACTGTCTTTGCTGGAATGCAATCGACAGCAAATGAACGACAGGCAGGAGTGTCGTTAGTAATCAATAAAGTGGGAGGGTCAGTAGATGTCTCTTCCAACGGCGAGTTTTCTGTGTTGTTGTACATACTATAAATATCTAAGTATTATAAAAGTTCAGTGTAGAACTTCTGGCAACTTCAAAGTTAGTTAGAAGCTCCATGGCGTTTTGAAAAATACTACATTTATTGACATCAAAAATATAAAGTCGGGGGAAAAGTCAATTGAATCGAAGAGAATCGAATCCAGACGCTCCTATCACTACAGAGGCGTGTTATTATTACGCCACTGGAATAACTAAAAAATGAAACCAGAAATAACTTTTTCGTCAGATGGTCAGTAAACCATTATATTATTAATTTGTAGCCGAAGAACACAACAAAAATCCGTTTGTAAAACTAAACACATAATAATGTTGGTACTGTTCAGAACGCTATGAATAATAAGATAAAACTAAGCTTTGTAAACAAACTTTTGTTATGCTGATTTCTCTTAATTTGTTATAATTTTTGAAATTGATTCTACCAAGGGTAAAGATGTTAATTCATGTGTATTTTCATGAAATTCAACTCGGCAGCGGAATAATGAACGAAATAAGTTTGTTTACAAAAATCTCATTGGCCCTTTTGAAGAATTAATATTGAAATAGAAATTTCGTTTTTCGGATCTAGCGTCGATCCGGCTCTAGCTTAGTCCTGTCACTAAGTTGGTGTTGGATTCTGATGAGACTAAGTCGAAACACCAATTCCACAGCTAATTTAGTAAAACAGTGAATGTTCCAGGATTCATGGCATTTTATTCACGAATTTAGCAATAATTTGTTTTACATACATTGCCAAAAATCTATTAAAACTACAAAATCAATCTAAAATCACGCATGTTTTTATAACTTTCAAAACAACGGATCAGGTACATTATGATTTTTTTGTCCTTCAAAACAGGTTTAAGCTTGTATAACCCAAGATTAGAAAAGAGACGAAATTATTTAACTGTAGAAATTATATAAAAAAGATGGTGGCTTAGACTTCGACTGTTTCGATTGCTCTGATTGGATGATTTCTGGTGACTACGATTCAACTAGATATTTCCTAAAATCCACAATTTTTTTTCGTATTATCTGAAACCCCATCCCATCTGGTGTTTATCTAACTGATGGCCAAAATCAAGCTAATGGAGTGTTTTTTCCTCTGCTCATAGTCCAATCATCTTCCTCATCTACAGCGTCGGTTTTCTCCCTATGCTTTATTTCGGTGCCGTGCAGTGAAGCACTTGCCCGATTCGCACATTCATATTCAAATCGATTGAATTTTTTTACCTTTTTTCCGCGGCCGTTGTTTCACTAGGTATCCCCCATCCGACGTTAAATAACACATAATACCCACCACACACCGCCTCTGCTGCCTCGAGCTGCCACAGTTCCGTCCAACCAAACAATAATGGCGCTGATGTTGATAGACGGACGGCAAGAGTGCAAACGTGGAAAATGGAAATGAACCCAACTTTATGCACAGGTATTATGGCTCGCAGCCAACAGCAAGCGCCATCTTCGCCATCGCATCGCGCCGGATTCCGCATGGTGCTGACGGATATCATAGGCTTGCGGTTTTTCTACTCTTCGGTACGTGATTGCAAGCAGCTCAATTTGCCTCGTCGGAAACACCTGTCGTGTGTATTTTGCTGATTGTTAAAATGATACACATATGGAGCAGCACATTTTCGGGTGCTGCTTTTTATTTAGTGGTTTCATTTCACCCGATTCGGTGAAGTTCACATTACTTAGCACGGCACACACACACTCGCGTAGCGGAAGCAGGGGGTTATGACGTCAACTGCCTAAAAAGTGGGGCACTTTTTGATGTTTCGGTTGCGAAACGCATATTTCGAAATTGAGTGTATTGTTATGCTTCTATTGCATCCTAATGGACTGGAGAGTGAACAATTAAACAACACAAATTCACAAGCACAAAGTTGTTTAACAAAGTTTGGCCAATCGTTTGAAATGCTGCGCGATTACTGAGCATGATTGCATTTTGAATGGTCATAACATTGATGCTAATTTTTTCTCGAAATTCTTCGCAGGCAATTTAGGAATTTTAACGTTTTTTTCATATTATAAGTGTTATTCTTTTTACCGATAAACATTATTAGACTGATTCATGTGCCGCTTGATGGGCCAAAATCAAACGGATTGAAGGCACTCTTCAATGTACTGTTCAAAATAGGCGCACGAATGCTTGATCTAATGTGCTTCTGGGCTTCGCGGATAGCATCGACATCATTGGCGTTGATCGCAGAGCTGTGGAAGAGGCGCCTTGCAAATGAAAGGCTGCGAGAACCTGATTGACTGTAAAGTCTGACAATACAAAGTACATGGTAGCTCGTAGAGAACGAGGCACTCCGAACGGTTTGGTTCCGAGGTGGAAATAGATGGGGTACACGGCACGAGGCTGTACACGAATTCGTATATCTTGGAACACTAGTGATATGTGATAACGATGATATCCGCGGGGTAAAAAGCGTATTGTTGCTGCGAACTTTCTACGATTTACGTAGTCAGGTAAAGTCCCGTACCCTACAGACGTGCACAAAATTTGATCTATGCAAATCGCTGATACTCCCTATCGCTGCGTGGCCATGAATCATGGAAGTGTAGAAGGAAGCAGCTTATCGATGCTCGATGTGTTTGAGTGAAGAATTCTGCGTTCAATACTCGGCGGCGCAGTTGAAAAAGGAGAATAGCAGAGACGCATGAATCACGAACTGTATCTAGAATACAAACATGCTGGCATTCGAGGACTGATAAAACACGGCAGATTACAGTGGGTTGGACATGTAGTACGAATGCCGGGCGTTGAAGGAGACTAGAGACTAGCGACCCAAGATGGAGAAATCTTTGGAGTATTAAAATGGTTATAACTTCATGATCCCCGTGTAGACGGGCTATAACTATTGACGAATTTCACGTTAAATCGTATTAAGAGTTGACAGCACCCTCTCAGATTTTAATGAAACTTTCGGTACATGAGGACTTTGTCACAAAAAGCCACTTTGCATACTTTGTTTTTCCAAAAATGATCTAGACTGTTTTTTGAAAAGGGTCAAATTTTTTTTACCAATTTTTCAGATTTTTTGCGCGGTTTTTTGCGCGTTTTTTACGAGGTTTTTTACGCGGATTTTCCAATTAACGTGTTTTTTTACGCGGATTTTCCAATTAACACGGTTTTTACAAAAAATATTCTAAGTCCTTTTGAATGCAATAGACTTAAAAGATTTTCGGAAAGATTGAAGAGACGGGTCTGGAAGACTCTTTATGGCCATACCTCAACAATATGGGTATTTTCGGAATGGTCTTGACGAGTAGGCGCCATAAATTTATGTTTGACGCTATTTTGCAATCCAAGATGGCGACTTTCGGTTTAGCGAAATTTGCTATAACCCAATCGATATGGATATTTTCGGAATGGTCTTGAAAAGTAAGTGCCAGAAATTGATTTTTGACGTCATTTTGAAATCCAAGATGGCGCCTTCCGGTTTTGCGAAATTCGTTATAACCCAATCAATATGGGTATTTTCGAAATGGTATTGACAAGTAGGTGCATGAAATTTATGTTTGATGCCATTTTGAAATCCAAGATGGCGACTTTCGGTTTAGCGAAATTTGGTATAACCCAATCAATGTGGGTATTTTCGGAATGGTCTTGATGAGTAGGTGCCAGAAATTGATGATATGGGTATTTTCGGAATGGCATTGAAAAGTAGGTGCCAGAAATTGATTTTTGTCGCCATTTTGAAATCCAAGATGGCGACTTTCGGTTTAGCGAAATTCGTTATAACCCAATCAATATGGGTGGTGTTGATAAGTAGGTGCAAGAAATTTATGTTCGATGCCATTTTGAAATCAAAGATGGCGACTTTCGGTTTAGGTAAATTCGGTACACACAGAAAAATGTTAGTAAAAATAAGAGTTTTTCACTCTTAGCAAAAAACAACTAACGCATACTCTTAGTTTGAATACTATAATACTTATAATACTTTTATTTTGATTACCAATCTTCATTAGCTTAAAAGGAAATCTTTTATTTTGATTGTTATTTTTGATTAATTTAAAAGTTTTACTTTCAATCTGACAGTAGGCGTTGGTTGTTTTTTGCTAAGAGCGGAACACTCTTACTTTTACCAATATTGTTTTTTCTGTGTGTATAACCCAATCAATATGGGTATTTTTGGAAGTTGAAGTTGTAGTACAAATAGTTTTAAACAGTTGAATTTACTTGAATTTAAGCAATGTGTTTAATTTGAATTAATTCAAACCCCAAACTCACACCACATAAGTCTCTTTCTTCTCTCACTTCCGTTCTGATTGCACTCTTCTGGATGAACACATAAAAATATTTTGCATTTCGCTGGCTTATGATTAGATTTTATATTCGAGGATGTTTTGGATGATTGCCCAGATTTAATACTCATATTGATTGGATTATAGCGAATTGCAGAAAACTGGAAGTCGCCATCTTGGATTTCAACATCGCATCAAACATAAATTTCTGGCACCTACTCGTTAAGACCATTCCGGAAATATCCATATCCCATGGGTTATAGCGAATTTCGCTAGACCGGAAGTCGCCATCCTGGATTTCAAAATAGCGTCAAAAATAAATTTCTGGCACTTACTCGTCAAGACCATTCCGACATTTTCTCATATTGCATGGATTGTAGAAAATTTCGCTAAACCGGAGGTCGCCATCTTGGATTTCAAAATCGCGTCAAACAAATTTCTGGCACCTACTTGTCCAGACCATTCCGAAAATACTCGTATTGATTGGGTTACAGCGATTTTCGCTAAACCGGAAGTCACCATCTTGGATTTCAAAATGGCGTCAAATATAACTTTCTGGCACCTACTCGTCAAGACCATTCCGAAAATACCCATATTGTTGAGATGCGAACCATAAGGAGTCCAGAACCATCTCTTTCATCTTTCCGAAAATCTTCTAAGTCTTTTGCATCCAAAAGGACTTGAAATCTTTTTTGCAAAAACCGTGTCAATTGTGAAATCCGCGCAAAAAAACTGCCAAAATTCTTCTAAGTTCCTTGCATTTAAAAGGACTTAGAATTTTTTTCAGGAAAAAGTCTAAGTCTGTTGCATTTAAAAGGATTTTTTTTGTTAATTGCGAAATCCGTGCAAAAAAACTTCCAAAAATATAAGTTCTGAGAGATTTTTTTTACGAGGATTTTCGAATTATTCGGTTTTTTACGCGGATTTTCAAATTAACGCGGTTTTTTACGCGGATTTTCCAATTAACGTGGTTTCTTTTTACACGGTACGTATCCCCCGCGTAAAAAAACCTGGGTGTAGTCTAAAAATGACAAATCCTACAAAAAATGTTGTAGGAGTGATTTTCACAAAATTAGTGGAATTTTTGAATAAAAATATTGAAAACAGAAATTTCATCAACTCTTACAATGAAAAAAATCGATTTTAAAAATTTATAGTAAGACCAGAGTTTAGAGTCCAGAACCCGGAGTTTAGATTCGATAATCCAGAGTTTAGATTTCATAGTCCGTGACCAGAGCCCAGAGTCCCGAGGAGAGCCCAGAGTTCGGAGTCCAGAAACCAGAGTCCCGAGTGCAGAGTGCATAGTCCAGAGTTTAGAGTCCAGAGTCCACAGTTCAGAGACCAAAGTACAGAATCAAGACCCAGAGCCCATAGCATAGAGACCACAGTCTACAGTCCAGAGTCCATAGCATAGAATCTCGAGGCGAGAGCACAGAATCCAGAGTTAAGAATGCATAGTCCAGAGTTCAGAGTGCAGAAAACAAAGTCGAGACTCCTGGGTCCAGAGACCAGAGCCAACAGTTCTCAATCCAAATTAGTGAGACCAGAATCCAGAACCCGAAATACCTAACCCAAAATACTGAGGCAAGAGTTCAGACTCCAGAAAACAGAGCCCAGAACCCAAAGGCCAGAATCCAGAGTTCATAACACAGAATCTCGAGGCGAGAGTTCAGAATCCAGAACACAGCGTGAAGAGTGCAGCATCCAGTATTCAAAGTCCAGAATCTAAAGCTCTGAGTCCAGAGACGAGAATCCTGAGGCCACAGTTCAGAGTACAGAGACCAAAGTCCTCAACCCAAAGTACTGAGCCCAGTGTCCCGAGTTCAGAGCCCAGAGTCCTCAACCCAGAATACTGAGCCCAGTGTCCCGAGTTCAGAACCCAGAGTCCTGAGTATAGAGCTCACAGTCCAGAATCCAGAGACCCGACAGTAGAGCCTAAAGTTCAGAGTGCAGAGTCTAGTTCAGATTCCAGAATGAAGGATCAAAAGCCCAGATACCAGAACCCATGGTTCAGAGTCCAGAGTGCATAGTAGACTGCCCAGAAAAATAATGAATTTTTGAAAACTCAATCGGCCCACCCCTGAGTCGATTCCTAGTCCCACCAGGAGTACTTGCACAAAATTTGAAGCAAATCTGACAAGTCCAGCTACCGGACCAACGTGTTTGAAGTTTGTATGGGATTTTTCGAGAATTTACATGGAGAAATTCCACTAGCTGGCATTTTCGCCGCTAGGTGGCACTGTATGCATCGTATTATCACTGTAAGTGAAAATAAGACCGCTAATTTAATTGTCAACAAGTTTGTCGAAGACTGCTAGCCAATCCAGCTTTGTTAAAAGAAGTTATTAAACTTTTAGCGAAGTGATGTCTGAGTCAGTTTTGCATGGGGCCTAGCAGCGCATGGTTGTGTATCAGTACTCGATTCGCATGAACTAAACGTTTTTGTGAAATAATGGTTAGCTCAATAGTATGTTCAGAAGAATTGTAGTACATAATACGAGTTATGTTTTGGTTAGAAAAGTTTAGTTCCACCTGTTGCCGCATAGAAGGCGCCAACACTAACTTTTCAACGGAGAGAGATAGAAATTAGGGGTCTTCCACAAAGTTGTAGAGCAGGCATTTTAAAATATTTCTTCCGAACATCTCGATAATCTATCTCTCCATGCGCTGCTAGACCCCTTGCAAAACTGACTCAGACATCACTTCGCTAAAAGCTTAATAACTTCTTTTAAAAAAGCTGGATTGACTAGCAGTCTTCGACAAAGTTGTGGGCAAATAAATTATCATTCTTATTTTCACTTACAGTGATAATACGATGCATACAGTGCCACCTAGCGGCGAAAATGCGGGTTAGTGGATTTTCTCCATGTAAATTGTCGAAAAATCCCATACAAACTTCAGGCACGTTGGTCCGGTAGCTAGACTTGTCCGACTTGCTTCAAATTTGGTACAAGAGCTCCTGGTCGGACTAGGAATCTACTCATGGGTGGGCCGATAAGGGTCATTTTCTTTTTGTCACTCTAGTGCATAGTACAGAAATTAGAGGCCAGCGCCAAGAGTCCATCATCCAGTGATGAGAGTCCAGAATCTAAAGTTCAGTGTCCATAGTCCAGAGACCAGAATCCCGAGGGGATAGCCAAGAATCCAGAGTTCCGAGTGTAGAGTCCAGACTTCAGAGTTTAGAGTTCTGATTTCAGAGTCCAGAATCAAGACCCCAGAGACCATAGTTCAGAGTCCAGAGTCCATAGCATAGAATATCGAGGCCAGAACTCGGTGTCCAGAATCCAGCGTGAAGAGTCCAGAGTTCACAGTCTAGAATCTAGACTGACCGGGTATTTTCGGAATGGTCTTGACGAGTAGGTGCCAGAAATGTTTGTCTGACGCCATGCTGAAATCCAAGATGGCGGCTTCTGGACGTAAGTTATTACGATTACACTTCAGATTCTTTATCTTTGCACAGCACTTGATACTGTTTAACTTGGATGTATACAATTGATCCATAATGATAATTTTACTAGAACTGCTCTTCACAACCGCTGTTACTAGACTGCTTAAAGGCCTTAGTTTTATAGTACTGTTATTTGGTAAAATGAGCATTGATGCAGGTAAGGTACAGGTAACCAGGGTAATATGCCAAACGAATACAAAATTTGTCACTGATACTTTTTGCATGTATCAGGCAACTAGCAGTTGCGAAATTGGATTCTGAGATTATTATGACTTTCATTGGTTTAGTTTTCGATAAAAATACACTAAAAAAATCAGTTTGGACAAGGAAAAGTTTCTTTCAAATATCATTTTCTCCTTGAAATTGCCCAACTTGAATTTTTGATGGTAGGTAGGGAACATAATTACCTATCTTGGAACAAAATTTCATCCAAATCAAAGATGGTATTTTTTTTGTAAAATCGACTTTAAATTTTTAAATCGATTTTTTCAGTGTAGGAGTCGATGAAGAATTCTTTCAATATTTTTATTCAAAAATTTGAGTAATTTTGTAAAAATCACTTGTACAACATTTTTTTTGTAGGATTTGTCATTTTTAGACTATAGCCATTTGAAAAAAAAATGGTAAAAAAAAGTTTGACCCTTTTCAAAAGACAGTCTAGATCATTTTTGGAACAACAAAGTATGCAAAGTGGATTTTTGTGACAAAGCTCTCATGTACAGAAAGTTTCATTAAAATCTGAGAGGGTGTAGCCAACATTTGTTCGAGTTGGCGTGATATTCGTCTATACCGAGGTATGAATGCACGCTACATTCCCGTTAAATAATATAACTTCTTTTAGAGCACTTCGCATTACAGAAACGTGCATATCAATTCGAAATAATATTCTGGTAGTTTCTATTTGAACTTGACCAGTCGACCAGTCCTATTCCTAGATTACGAAAATGAACATGTGACGCCATTTTTAAATCCAAGATGGTAACTTCCGATTGAGCAGAATTCTCTGCAATCCTACCAAGATCGGGTAATATCGAAATAAGCATGACGAGTAGATAACGGAAATTGATGTTTGACGCCATGGTAATATTTAAGATGGTGACTTCCGATTGAGAAAAATCCTCTATAGCACAATCAATAAGAATATTTTCGAAATTGATGTCAGGTGGTATTATAAAATCCAAGCTTGTGATTTTCGGTTAAGCAAAAGTTTCTATAACCATACTAATATGGATACTTTTGGAATGGTGTTTACGAGTAGATCTTTAAAGATTTGTGGCAAGTGACTAGCGACGAGCTCAAAGAAGCGTTGATGCGACTAAAATTAAAGAAAACCCCCGATCCGGACGGAATACCAAACATGGCGCTGAAAGTTGCGATCCTGGTATATCCGAACATGTCCAGGGTGATGTTGCAGAAGTGTCTAGATGAAGGCAATTTTCCCGAAATGTGGAAGATACAGAGGCTGGTGTTGCTGCCAAACCCAGGGAAGTCACCGGGCGTTCCAGGCTTGTACAGGCTTATATGTTTGCTGGACACACTAGGAAAACTCCTGGAAAGAATTATCCTTAATAGGTTGACGAAACGCACAAAGGGTGAGTGCGGACCGTCCAAGATGCAGTTCGGATTCCGTGAAGAAGTATCGACATTGGAACTAATTCGGACAATGCTCGGGAGTGCTGAGAAGACTTCTAAACGGAAGCTAGAGAAGGAGATCGTTACTACGCTGTAGTTACGATAAAGCCATCGTCGCAGGGTTGCACAGAATGACCATGCCGGGTCCTGAAGAGCTGTTTCCAAATTAGAGTGCTGCTGTACGGGAAGAAAGAAGGGCAGAAGTCAATGCGAGTCACATCGTGGGTTTCGCGGACGACCTGCCACTAACGGTGATGGGTGAGACACTAGATGAAGTGAAGGTGACGGAGACAGTAGACGCTATCGAGAACTGGATGAACGTGGTCAAGCTGTGGATAGCTCACCACAAGACGGATGTAGATGTGCTGATCAACAGGGCACGTGATTGCATCGAAGCATGCAATGAAGTAATGAGGAGTGATAATCGACGACCGGTTGAGCTTCAACAGCCACGTCGACTACGCATGCGAAAAGTCGGCAAAGGAAACGAACTCAATGGCGAGAATCATGTCAAACGTAGGCGGGGTTCCTGCCTGTGTAGCGGCGCTGAAAATCAAGCGGAACCGCCAAAAGCTGAACAGGACGTTCCGGCTGGTGGCCGTACGAGATGCGAGCGCCTACAGAACTATATCGGCGGAGGCAGTATCGCCTGGATGATCCCCATCTGCATCACCTTGGCGGAGGATATCGATTGCTACAATCGAAAAACACCAGAAACGTGAGGAAGACGGTGATAATCGATTCGATGGCGACGTAGGAATGGGACAATACTGCGAAAGGAAGGGTGACCTACCGGTTCATCCCAAACTTGTGGACGTGGGTTATTAGAAAGCAGGGAAAAGTGAGCTTCCAGCGGACAACGTTCCTGTCGGGCCACGGCCACTGCTTCAGGAAGTATCTTCATCGGTTCGAGCACCCAATGTAACCATTGTACCCAGAGTGTGCGAACGTCGAGAAGACACCGGAGCATGTGGTCTTCGAATGTCAGAGGTTCGAAGCGACGTGCAGGGAGCTACTTAACATGGGATGACTGGACATCAACCCGGAGAATGTAGCCTACAGAACGACAAGCGACGTAAACACGTAGAATGCGGTCAACAGAGTGGTGATGCAGATCATGGCCGCCTTACAGCGAAAATGGCGTATTTAATTCACGCAACATGAGCGTCCTCTGTAATACATTGGCAAAGCTTATGCCCTATACCTATTGTACCCCCATACCTATTAGACCTCATTCATAATAATTCTAATTCCACTATGAGAAAATATGAGGAAAATATATTAAATCTTTAAAAAAAAATTATCTTGCTAGATCGATCATTTTAATGTAAAAAAAATTGTGCATGATTATTTCGGGGATTCCTCGGAAAAAATCGTTCATATCACGATAGATGATCGTGAATATTAGAAAGGCTTTCGTATATTTTATCAAACAATTCGTTTGAATAATGAAATAGATTCGTAATAAGCCTACGAAATCCATTTCGTAGTTTTTACGAAAAATTCGTAATAAAAATAAAACAATTCCATAGAACTACGAATGATTCATCATAAGTACGAAGCCTTTTCGTAGCATAATTACGAATATATTCTCTCTGTGTATTATCCAAATTTGTTGAGTCGACCTTTGGGCCTCTGAGAACTTGGTGAAATCACGAAAATTAAAATGAAAAAAAGAAAACACAAGTAACGGATTTATCATCGCAGCAGACCACTAATTGTGAACTAAATCATACTTAAAAATTACGTAAAATCAAAGGAAGAACTATCGGCGAGATGCTCAAATCTTTAAGCAAATGTTGTAGCTGTAAATTGAACAATTCAAAATCACTATTAGGAGACGCATACGCATTGAAGAACAGCGTGGGCTAATTACAAGACACATAACATTTTTTCTGTTCACTGGTTTAAGCTTAAAAACAGTGTAGATGTTTTCAGTGATGAACTGGTTTGAATCAATTGCTTTAGTCAGAGCCAGACTGGTAGTAAAGGTGCCATTAGCATGAACAACAAAAATTAGATATCAATATTTTTATAATTTTTAACGGTGACAAATCAGAATGCCAAACTATAATTTTGGTTCGCTCCATAGTCTAATATTAATATTGGCAACTATTTTATTAAGCATATAAATGGGTCTTTTTTCAATGTGAATTGTTTGTCGGCGTTTGAGCACGTGTGATCGCCTTTTTATAGAATGTTTTGCCTGTCTAGCTCATCCTTTTTTTAAATCGTTTTTCGTTTTATAATTTTCCCGCACAACAAAAAATATTCGGAGGCACCACTTAGCGGTTTATAGTTATCGATTGTTTGCCCAACCCGGTTGTAAAACTCACGTGTCACCCTACAACCTGTGTCAGTAAGATAACCCCATAGCTGTAAATGGAAAACCATGCACTTTTAACCCACTGTCCGATAAGATAAAACCTTGCGTTATCCAAAAGAGACAAAAAGCGTAAACGTGCCCTACCACGTTAATCCTTTCTGGTAGTGCAACAGCACATTGATAAGATACTCTGTTCACTGTCGAACCGGACCTGGATTTGTGCACCCTTGCTTATATTTTAACCATCGACAGGTAAAATCCGTAAAATCGTCCTGGAATCATCAACTGTCTGACCCTTTCAGGACCCATGCAAAGTAAATACTACATTGCGTAATTGTGAGGAAAATAACTATGATTCATGATGAAAGATCATTTTTTCCCTTTAATCCTTTCATCTACTGATCTCAGCTCTGCGAATAACGAGACTTCCTAAATTTTCGTTAAAAGTAAAGGAACAATTCTTCCTTTACCATGATATATGTTGGTAGAATCGAGCGGTACGTAGTAACTCTGTCTAAGCTCTACCAGAAGACAAAAGATTAGTCCACAAGATTTTAAGCCTGTTTCCGATGACCTTGTTACTTCTAGTTTTCCGATCGGTATATTTCACAAACTTATTCTCACTTGAGTAAAATGACACTCAATTTTTAAAACTTTCCCTTATCTCAAGCTAATTGAAAGTCGTCAAAATGAAAAAAAATCATATTTTTGAATAAAGTTGATGATAGTTTCTTTGCCATTGAACACAATGGATGCGTATTGGATATTCAATATGTGATGCAGAAGTGTTCCTTATTTTTTCTGAATTTGGCGCATGATCAACTTCAGTCAAACATAGGCCTTTCAGCCGCTTTTAAAAATAGCAATTAATGAATTAAAAAAAACAAAAATTTTATTCCGACTAGAAGCCATCAATTACGAACGCCCACGAAAAATGTTAATGTTAATTGGCGTGAAAATTACACTTCAAAAATAGTCCAAAATTATCCAAACATTACCGCACCGACTCAATAGGTTAAATGCATAAACAGTTCCATTCCCATCCGGCGGCAGTGAGCAGATAAATTAGCACAAAAGCTGCTCATTGTTCTACTTTCCCATTTTTTTGTTGTTGATTCGGCTCACTGTTTCCCACAAAGTTTCGGGTTTGTTCAAGTGATCCCGAAATAAAAAAAACAACAACCAAACGAAAAGCCAACATCGAATTCGATAGCTGAACTCAGTGGTCGGCGCGCGGTCCCGCCAGCTTGTGGAGGGGGGAAAATAGCACAAGTGAGCAATTTTTTTCGCAGCGCAGAAAGAAAGAAAAAACATCGCAAACAAGGCCGGGAAGAAGCTGGATTGCACGGAAAGAAACAGCAGTGTAGGAAGACTAGACTAGTGTAGAATACCAAATTGACGCTTTCGCATTGGTGAGTTATTTAACCCTTTCGAGCATCGAGGATAGGTTTCTCGTATGGATTGATTAATTCGAACAGGTGTTATGGTGGGAAGTGAAAGTGTACTCTTGTAGGGTATTATTCATAAATACGTCACGAAAAAATTGCCAAAAATTGAATCACCTTCCCAAATGCCACAAATTTAGAATAGGTACTCACCCTCATTGATATATCATAAAATGTCAAATTTTATCGCATTACCTCCCAACCCTGAAATTGTGACATAAGGTAGACGAGCCCTTATTCATCTCATTAGTCAGGATGCCACACTAACTTTATTGTATCTCGGCTTACAGTGATTGGATTGCGTTAAAATAGATATCAGCAGCATTGCTTCGTTTCTAAGAAGCAGTAACATAAAAAATCTGGTTTGAAAAATGTAAAATATTCGCGTTTGAGGGGAACAAATAGTCGAGTACAATGCACACTTATTCATCCTACCATTTGATCTAATGCGTTGAATAGAGATAGCAGACACTGCTCTAACTAATGCATTCAAATGGGTGGGATGAATACAGGAGCTAAGATGAATTAGGGCACAGTAACCCTAGTTTATGGATGGTTCCTAGTGTGTATTGTTCTATTTCTTTTCCAGAAATTCACGCGACTTCACAAACTTCCTTCAATGGTCAGGTTTTGTAACCTTTTTACACGTTGATTCAAAGTTACAGCTTTCTTAACTGACAAAAGCCAATTACAATTTATTTATTTACGAATATGGTTGAAAAATATATCTCGAGTACTTTTTCAAATGGACGTAAGTAACAATGAGAGATTCTCTTTGAGGTCTTTCTCTTCTGTTCATTACTCGGCCATTTCAACATTTACTACTCTACTCTTTGCATAATATTGTAGTAAAAACCGTCGGCTTTCGATATGTACTGGAAAATTAGTACAAAGTGTTGTAATGACGTCGTAATAAACGAAAGAGAAAGTAAACAAAGAGAGGCTCTCAATGTTACTTACGTCCATTTGAAAAAGTACTCGAGATATAACGCGGTAATGTAATATGAATAGTGTAAAATTACCTTTTAAATTTGACATGCGTAGATCGTCCGATTTTTTTTGAATAACGTCTAGTTATAAAATGTTACACACGTATCCTAAAATGTATCTGCCTTGAACACTTCGGCAAAAATACATTTCACATTTCTGGACTATTGTGTTTGTTTTGGTTTGCATAAAATGAAAATGGCGGTAATGTTTTCAGGCAAGACGGTAGAAGCTGCCACATTGTTCTAAGTATAATCACTGTTGTCATTTTTCTTCGATAAAACCGATAAAACAAACGAATATAAAGAAGAAAACATAAACAAATAACGTAGTGGGCTTTTCTGTGGCCAGAGGTTTTGATTCGGTTTAGTCATGATTATTTTTAGTGTCACTAAGTTCGAATCGGAAAATCCGTGGTGAACTTCGACCTTTTCTTTCTTTTCATCGTGTGCCACAGAATCAGGATGCTCGTTTGGATCTACATGTTTATCTATTTTATGGGTCACGGACGCCATGTTCAATTTGACGTGTATAAAACTAATACATTCAAATGTGACGAATGTTCCCATTATTCTTTCTCTTCATCTTGGTTTTCGGGTGCTTGCGGTAACGAAGTGACACATTATGGCTATGCATCAAAATCGCTTTACAAGCGCCACGCTCGGTGAGATGGTGCATTTTTCATAATTTAAATTGACCGATTTTTCTGTGGGCTATGAGAATTCATCTCGTGTTACATCTGTTTGTCTGTGATTTAGGTGTTTTCATATAACTTTTTCCATTGTGATTTTTCGTTCCACGTTCTAGACATGATATGAAGGCATTAAAACCGTAAAATGAGTATTTTCATATATAATCTTAAACAATATTATGTGGTTTTCACATTTCCATATTTGTCTGGAACATTGTTTGCACGAAAAGTCACAATGGGAAAAGTTTAATTAAAAAACTAAATTGAAGGGGGTTTCCACAGAAAATGTTTAATAAATCGATAACCTTTAGTCCTACAAGTTGAAGTTCTTCAACAAAATTATTACGAGCATTTCTAAAACTTTGTCGAAGACATAAACTTTCTTCATCGTTTTTCGATCATAATAATCCTTGTCAAATTTTAATTTTTATCAGATTATGGAGAATGTTTAAACGAAAAATTCCTCCAAAGGCACCCTGTGAAAATGTTCAATGATTTGCGGCTCATATTCAGGTAACAAATTATTCGACTAAGTCGTAACTCTTGAAGTCTAACAGCACGACATAACGTATATGATGAAAGTGAATAATACAAACATCAGTTCAATCCATACACATACAAACTTTCGGCAACCGGCCCACTTTTCGTATAGGCGGTCTATGTTTGCAACTCCGGAAATTATCAACGGTCGTACAGTGACGCCAAAGAGACAGCTTCTTATTATCACTGAAGAGGCGCTCTCTATTGAGAATTCTTACTGCCGAAACGAAAATAGCGGTACTCAAATTTTACACCAAAAACTAGGCCGTAATACCGTTAAGCCAATAAGAAAAAACTCTAATAGCAAGACAGGTAATACTACAAAGATACCAAAATTCCCTAAACCAAATACCAACACATTCAAACACTTTTTTTGTGTGGCACGTGTGTGGAATATGAGATCTTTCACGTCTTAACAATTGAGGGATTCCACGAGAAACCGGCCGACCACAAAATATGACCATCGTCGATTCGAACGAAACTTTGAAGTTGTGTTCGGTTTATGAGTCTCCATTATTTTCTCTGACAATTGCAATATTTTGATACAAGAGCAATTTTTCAAAAGGGCGTAAACATTTCTACGTGCATTAATTTCATTTTTTTTTGTTCGATTACTGTATTTTATACAGTAAAACTTTCTGAGAACGAGTTTCAGAAAACGAATACATATGTACAATAAAAATATACATTGAAAAAAATGTCATTTTTCACAAAAACAAAAATTTGTGTTAAAAATTTAAATTGCAAAAAAAACCTTTTTCTAACAATAACTTTATACATGTTTTTAAATTTCATACTAATTGACATACAAAACTGTAATTTTATTACAGAATATTCTTAGTCATCAAAATGTGTTTAACAAAAATCTTCCTAAATGTGATAGTTTTAGAGATATTTGGAATTTTGTTCCAACAAAAACAGTTAATTCGTGTGATTATGCCCTTTTTAAAAGTTATTCGTGTTAGCCCAGAATAAAATGTCTAAAATGTAATGTTTATCGTTTTAAAGACGTAAAAGAAACTTTTTAAGTGTATTTGGATCATGGAGAAGCTTTCAATAAAAAAGTTTTCCTAACAACAGCTTTTGATTGTTTTCGTATAGCTTTCAAATGGTTTACAATACATATCACCTTGATGTCAAAGAGAAAGTTACAGGAAATGTTATGGGCATTTTGAAAAACTTATTATTGTTGATAGAGAAACGCGAATAATTTCTGAAAAGGCCGTAAGAAAACAAAAGAATTAGGTTGTTAAAACAAAATTTAAAATATCTCGAGAACTACCACATTTCAGAAAATTTTTGTTATTAGCATTTTGATATAAAATGGCGTTTAGAATCATATTTAAAAAGAAAATTGTATTTTTGACTATAAATATTATGAATTATAAAAATATGTCAAATGTTGTTGTTAGGAAAATGGGATCCAGATACACTGAAAAAGTTTCTTTTACGCCTTTAAAACGATAAACATTAGGTTTTTGACATTTTATAATTGGGTAACGCGAATAACTTTTAAAAAGGGCATTATTACACGAATTAACTGTTTTTGATGGAACAAAATTCCAAATATCTCGAAAACTATCGCATTTTGGAAGATTTTTGTTAAATACATTTTGATTTAAAACGAGACTTAAAATTATATTCTGTAATAAAATTACAGTTTTGTATGTCATTGGTTGTATGTGGTTTTTTTACAATTCAGATAAAACTTTTTGTTATTGTGAAGAATGACATATTTTTTCAGTGTATATTTTTATCAAACATAAATATTTATTCTCTGAAACTCGTTCTCAGAAAGTTTTGCTGTATAAAATACAGTAATCGAACAGAAATTTTTTGAAATTAAGGCACGTATAAATGTTTACGGCCTTTTAAAAAATTGCTCTTGAGTCAAAATAATTTTACTGATTGTGGAAAATGTTTAGTCTTCCATGCTGATGAAATGTGTAAAGTTTCATAGGAATGATGCTCGGTCAGGATTTTAATTATTTTCGGGCGGATCTTCGTGGAATTCCTCAATTCATATACAAAACATATTAACGCTTCACATCTTCTAAATGTGTGTAGCATTTCGCTTGTCAGTGTATTGCGCATCATGAACATGGATACCATTATGCCAGATTTATCTGGCACAGCCAGAGCTTTTTGTAGTTAACAGCAGGGATGTTATGCACCTCAGAGCAAATAAAGAGAAGAATAATAAACGCTCTTTGCACTTTTCATGCGAACCACCGCTCTTCTCTTTCACAATAAACCTTTTCACTCCGATGCGTGTTGCTCCCACACGTGTATTCTACTCCATGGCTGCGCGCCACAAAGAGTAGAAATAAAGAGGCTCTTTAGTGTGTATCTTGGTCCCACGCGCACTCAAGTAGAGAAGGCAACCATAAAACATTTTTAAAACGTTCTTCCGATCTAACTTTATCTGAATTGTAGTTTGATTCGCCTTCCTACCTGCTTGCCAGTGAGGGGAGGCACAAAACAGTGGCTCCTCAAGGTGACTCTTTGAACGAAATTGTGCAGCTCTTGGTGCACAGATCTTACTCTTTTTCGTTTTCAAGTTTCTCTTTGTGCGGTCGTTCTGCACATCGCAGTGTTTTTTTGCTCTATTTTTAATCGGTGTATTTCGCTCTTTGTGGCTCATTGTGTGAGCAAATAACAAGCCTGGTTTACAGACAAAAAGACAAACCTCTCATTTTGCCAGATTTTTTAATAATAGCATTTATTACACAAATTATGGAAATTTGAGTGATATTTTCCCAATTTCAACAAAAATCCATTGATGCACGTTCTACGAAGACTAAAATGTATATAAAATTTCGATGACTTTAAGGTTGCAGTCAAGTGATAGATTTTACCAGATATTTTTAGTTGAGCTACCAGTTTTTTCATTGAAAAATAGTGGCAACCCTGATCATGCAAAGCGAACATAATGTGAAGAAAGCTGGGTTTCGCTTTTCACTACACGACACTATGTTGTATTCGCGGATTGGCTTATGCTCGGCCAGCTTTAGAGCGCAGTTTAGACGAAAGACTGACTCGAAATGATGGTGGGGTGTTTCGCGCAATATTTAGTTGGAATCTCTTTTCTATCCGGACATCCACAGCAAGGTAGCGACTGTTTAAATATTAACAGTCCTTCGAGTCATGTACGGGAAACAAGACCTACGGTTTGGATCCACGTATCCGAAGTGAAGGTTCGGATTCAGACAGTTGTCTGGATCTAAACACGAAGTCTGGGCCTAGCTCAGTTCCATACCTGATAAGAAAAAATGAGGATGGGTTAGATCAGGGAACTGGTTCGGATTCGGCAACTCGTTCTGATCTAGACTAAACTAGTTTGGATGAATTAACTTGTTCGGATCTTGGCCTAAATTGGAACCAGACAGTTGGAACCCAATGCGAAAGATCGCAACAAAGATGCGCATCGATTTTCATTTTATTTTATCTTACAATCCAACCAACCTAGACAAAAATTTGGAATTTCGTCTTATTTCTGCATGTATTCCAGCAAAAACCAGCCACTATTTCTGCAGATATCAGCCCGAATTCTGGCTGGTTTGACCCGATACCAATGCAATCACAGGAATCGACCGAAATATCCCACATACGAACAGAGCCGAGGTTGACACACACTGAAAAATTGTTTGGTTGTGTGATGCACATACATGTACAGCTACCGAAGTTCGCTGTTTCACCTTTTAGCATCTTTGCGCTAATGTAGGTTTAATATCGCAATGCGCAATTGCATGGTTAATTACCCAAAAAATAATAGAATCATACCCTTAAGTAATAGAAACGTACCCATCGGATTTTGGATGATAACACAAAAACTAGAAGTGAATGCTATGCTGAACACCACTTATTCTCATAAAATGGCAGCTTAGAAGGGATCGAAATGTAACAGTATATTTAATTAAAAAGTTATGAAAGCTTTTGCTTCAAGCTTTCATTAGAAAGAATATATCAAATCCGTGCAATCATAAATATAGTGTGTTCCCTCGAAGCTACACTCGATACGGCGCCCCCTAGTTCCAAATTCGTTATCGCCACACATCGAACGGTCAGCAGACCCAGACCCTGATGACACCACGATATTTCCCTCAGGGCTTGGGATATACTACCAGAATGTAGGAAGACTTCAAACAAAAATTGACGAGTTGTTCATGGCTGCATCTGATGCAGATCATGACGTTATTGTTCTGACTGAAACCACCTAAACTCACTACAATTGTTCAGCTTGACAGATCAGCTATATCGCAACGATCGCGATGAGAATACTTCAGGAAAACACGGGGTGGTGGTGTGCTAATAGCAGTTTATAATCAGTTCTGTACTAATAGCAGATTCTAATCAGTTCTAATTCTGTGGAACAGCGCCATTTTTGGAATATCGCTTGAAAGAGTGTCTGTAGTCAGAGACCTTGGTGCACTGTTGGGTTATTCTATATTTTCTTAGGAACCTTAGGGATTTAATATATTGATAGCCAAAGAGTTAACTGATCTTTATTGCCTAGGAGCACTGTATTTCTCCCTCGTTCGCTGCGTACTGGAAACTTCAACAGTCATCTGGTGTGCTTATATGGGAATCTTGATTAACAGGATTGAATTTGTACAAACAAGGTTTCCTCGTTATACTTACAAATTTCTGCCATGACGTAACCAAATGGCGTTGCCACCTTATATTGATCGCTGTCGTTTACTCAATATGAACACTCTTGCCAAAAGACGCCATTCAGAGCCCTATTTATAGGAAAACTGCTGACGGGTCAAATATACTCTCACAAATTAAATTAAACGTGCCGCCTAGAAGTTCGAGGGCGTGGGACTTTTTAAGACTATCGGAATACTGATTATGGACAGAACGACTAATAAAGGTAATGTGTTATGTTTTAATAGAGTTTATGGGTTTTTTGACTTGAATAACTTAGTACCGTCGTGCGGGGCTTTTTTGTGCACTTTTTATCATTTTTTTCTATTTTGACGAATTATGCGAAATATGTGAAGAAATGGTTCACAAATAGAAAAGTTGTTCACACGGCGTTTTGGACTATTATATGTGGACTAGCTGGGGGCTACTTTGCACGTCATATATTCCAAAAGGAGAGATTCATTGCAATTTAGCATTGATAACCTTGTTAGTCAAAAAACCAACTTGTGTGGATTGAGACTGCATGAAAATTTCGCAAAAAAAAAAAAAAAAAAGGGAAATTTATGACGTACATTTGAGTGCTAACTTGATGGCGTAATTAGTACACAAGGTCACGTTCTCAAGTTATGCACTTTTTAAGTGTATAACTCTGAAATAAAGGAGCGTAATTAGTTTTTTTCACGGCCAAGCACATTATTTCCCAACTGCAAACCTTGGAGGTTTAATGTCCTCGAAGAAATTTTACAATATAATATAGAGCATCTCTTGAAAAAAATAATTTTGGTGATTAATCCTCTTGGAAATAAATTTGAAGCAAACGCGGAAAAAAATATTTGGAGGCTTGGTATCTTCGGTAAAGTTGTTGAGAATGGATAGTGGAACCAACTTTTTTGAAGACACACAAATCTTCAAATACTCATAAAAATCGATCCTGGCGTAGTAGAAACAAACGCCATTTTCCATCATTTTTCTTCTTCTTTCCGAAAAATAATATGTGGCATCGGTGCACTCAAGATTTTGTATTTTGTCGAGCAGTCTCATTTTACGAACCTCCAATCATTTTCATCGGCCCTTGAAGTGTTTTGTTTATTTTGGTAAACAGTGTTAAGAAAAATAAAAAAAGACATATGCAACATGGTTACAAGATATGGCTCTACAAATATCAAAAGTATATTAAAACTAATAAAAGTGCATCTGTTAAAAATATTGAAAAACTATCCAACAAAGCCCCACACGACGTTATATAAGATGAAATTTATGAAAATGTTTTGAATTGTTTGGTGAATGTTTAAGTTAAATGTAATGTAATGTACCTTCGTATGATTGTAAATCTTTTATTTGAACAGACAGAGGTTTTTACGCGCATTCCAGACATTACTCCAACCCTTCATATCTGGATACTAATATGCTATCAATGATAAAGGGTGTCCCGCATCAAATTGCATCACGAAAAAAAAAACGCTGTAGAAAATAACCCTTTTGGTATTTTTCTAAAGAAATTGGGTAGAAGTAGTTTAGACTGTAATGGCTACGCTGTATTCTTATCGCTATCAGGACTGAACCAAGGACCGGGATGGATTTTTTTCAAAAAATATGCAAAAGTACGTAGAACTACCGAAATTTCATTTAGTTGATGACCTGTACTTCTTTATACACCTAGTTGATGACCTATACTTCTTTATACACCAATCGATTGTAATTGATTTTGGTTACAATTTCTGAGAGATCAATTTTCATATTTTCTTAAAAAATAGACAAAAATACGCACAAAAATTTCATTTAGTTGGCAAATATCGTCGAATTCAAAGGGATGACCTATATCATTTATGTACCAGTCGCTTGTAATTGATTTCGGCATACAATTTCTGACAGAACAAATTCTTATATTTTCTCAAGAAATAGACAAAAATACATGGAACTACAGAAACTTGATTTAGTGTGCAAATAATTTCAAATTCAATAAATTTTTTATACTTCTACGTATTTTTGTCTATATTTTGAGAAAATATAAAAATTGATCTTTCAGAAATTGTAGCAGAAATTCAATCACAATCGATTGATGTATAAAGAAGTATAAGTCATGGCTTTGAATTCGAAGTAATTTGCCAACTAAATGAAATTTCTGTAGTTCTACGTATTGTCTATTTTTTAAGGAAATGTAAAACTTGAAATTTCAGAAATTGAAGCCGAAATCAATTACAATCGATTGGTACATGAAAAGGTATAGGTCAACGCTTTGAATTCGAACTTATTTTCCAATTAAATGGAATTTCTGTAGTTCTGAGTATTGTTGTCTATTCTTTGAGAAATTATAAGATATTATTTGTTCTTGTTTAGGAAATCAATTACAATCCACTGGTACATAAAAAGGTTTAGGTCATCCCTTTGAATTCGACGATATTAATCAATCAAATGAAATGTCTGTACTACGCATTTTTGTCTATTTATTGGAGAAAATATAAAAATTGATCTTTCAAAATTTGTGACTGAGATTCAATTACAATCGATTGGTGTATAAAAAGTATAAGTCATCGTTTTGAAGTCCAAGTTATTTGCCAACTACATGAAATTTCTGTAGTTCTGCGTTCTTTTGTCTATTTTTTGGAAAAATATTAATTTTTTTTCTTTTAGAAATTGTTGCCGTGATCAATTGAAATCGATTGGTGTATAAAAAACTGTAGGTCATAGCTTTAAATATAAAGCTGTATGACGAATATCTTATAAATGCTGATCTTTTTCGAATTTATTGAATTTTACCTCCACGTTTCTCCACGCTTGTACGAATATTTTGATATAATAATATCGAACTATTGAGCGCAAAAAAATTTAACCAATCGTGTGCCACGCGCATTGTAAAAATCATACCGCTTAAAACCTCAAAAAAGTATAGTAATTTTTGAAACTCTACTATCTATTGCATTTTCATTTCATTGGTGTAAGAAAAATTGAAATTGGTTGATAAACTGCCGAGAGACGATTGTTCGAACAGAATAGCTCGTTTTGTCTGTACTGACTTTCAATTATTGTTTTTACAATTACTTCGGATATACAAATTTGCTTTTCATTTTTTTTTGGTCGCCGTTTTTGTAAAAGATAGGGGAACCCCGGGCTATTTGGACCTACTTAAGCAAATCGCCCTTTTAGGTGGATAGATGTGAGAAAATTTACCGGTCAAAGGTCCTAATTGTTAGTTTGAAACCTCAGCTACATCTTGATGCCATAAAAGGTTCATTTTCATCGCTCAATGGCAGCGATAGGCGACGAATTGCAAACCTCTGCGTTTTTTCCTCCTTTTACAATGTAGAGGTAATTCGGACCTCCCTACGGGGCAATTCAGACCGTGATTTTGCTTTCATTTGTTTGCAATGGAATTATGTTTACCTATAAAATATTTATAAGAGAGACTCCTTACGAAGCAAAAAAATAATAAATTCTTTTACCAAAACTTAATCTGGTATGTCACAGTTGTCGATTGGCGACCCATGTATTTTCTTTGCTGTAGCATGTGCAATGGTTTGCGCAGCCGCAAGCCGCTGAACGGTGGTTGACGGAATAGGCGGTCCGAATAGCCCCGTTCGCTCATTTCGCACAAATGTGGTGAGCGTCTCGAAAATATTTGTGTTTTCACCCAAACAAAAATCATTCCATAAAATAGGAGCCTCAAGCTTTGCAAAACACTTACCTTATATTTTTTCACTTTTATTTGTTTCTTTAATCACGGGTTTTCCACTATAATGATTTTTGTTTTGAGAATGGCAAAAAATTCAAATTCAGCTCTCAAAATTAATGACACGGAATAGCGGTTTCACGAATATGTACGATAGTCAGAAAGTCTTGCTATTTTCTGAGAAATTGAGGGGGTCCGAATTACTCCCACTGTCTTAATAGCCCCGGGTTCCCCTATACCTATCCAATGATGATGAACAACTTGAAATCGGTGAGCTAACTGCTAAGATATGGCAAGTCAAAGTAGCGTTCCCATTTTTTTGTCGCTTAGTTTGTTTTACTCTTTTTATGATAACTTACGGTAGACAACTCTATTCTTCTATTTTTTTAATGCGACGTACTTATAAAAGACATACCTTTTCAGTGGTGAAGATAGATTTAAAATCGATTAAGGCTGTGAACCATTTGGAAAAAATTTTAACTTTTGGTTAAAATTTGACGCTTCGAAAGTTATTTGCTAATTAACCCTGCTCTGGAGCAGGGCTAACATTGACGGAGCGATAGTTAAATTTGACAGTTCAATAGTTAAAATTCTGCCCATGGTGCAGAATAAAATGGTGCAAACATTTTCGGTACCTAATTGAAATTGTCAATATTTTTGAATACAAAGTGAAGGGATAAAGATGGAAACGATAACGCGTTGTATCAAGATTTGTTGGGGTTATTTCATAATGTGGATGTTAACGTTTTGAGGCTATGACTGTCATACTTAATGTAATAAGAAAAAAGCTAATTTGTCGACAAATATTCACACCTCTTCCAACTTGTGGTTATCGTAGCTGTCAATTTTAAATAACTATCTAAATGTCAACTTTTGAAATGGTTCGTTCTCTCGGTTAAATTTTATCATTAGAGAGAAAATAACTTTCGAACTGTCAAATTTTAGCTATAACTTAAAGAATCGCCAAATGGTTCTCAGCCCAAAGTAACAGCTGAGATATGACCGGTCAAAGTAAGCGTTCCCATTTTTTTACCTCTTGGTATTTCGAGTTTTAATCTCAAATTTTAGGACATTTAGTACATGTTGTCAAAACCAGGATCTGACATTCGACTCTTTCGCGACATTTGGTTAAATTTGACTTTTTCGGATAGTTTGAGATGTACCAAAAATTGGATAATTTTTAACTCAACCCATTCATGCCCAACAACATGTGGACAACAACGTTTTTGAACAGCTATAACTTTTGATTGAGGCGAGATTTGCTCACAAAAACAAGTAAGGCACATTAATGTGATTATTGCCTTTAATTTGAGTATTAACAGTTACAAGGATCAGCTCTAGAACTGAAGTTTTTGCAATTAGTCTGATTGGATTCCGATGGAGCAGTGCTGCCAGGGATAGTTTACGTTGATGACGGAAAATGATTTTTTCATATATCTTCGTTATGGTGCAATATTATCGAAAACTGATAAAACTTATCAATTTAGACTGTCGTTGGCTACGTTTTCCACATAATTGGACTATTGTAATTATTCTAGAAGAATTGTATTGAGCATTAGAAGGTAAAAATTGACCAGCTTCTAGCACTGCCATGGAAGCACCTATCTTTATGAAAATAGGCTTTTCGTGTGTCTTGACCCCACCGTTTCCTAAGGTGAAAAATCTGTGGTCACGCCATCCTTCGGAAGGGAAATAAAGCCGTCGGTCACGGTCCATGTGTTGATTGGCCGATATCTAGTATCCAGATGGTGTGGAATCACCTCTCTGGCGTTGGTGATTGCCATTCAGTGCGGACAGAGACCGACGAAAAATAAACAAGGAAAAAAATCTAGCCATGAGTTATGACTTTAGTTTTGCTTGGTTGAATGTGAGTTGTTCTAAATGGGCTTATCTAGATTCATTGATTCAATTCATTGATTGATTCAAAAATTTAATTTTAGTTAGTTTTTACCTTCCTTGTATGTTTAATATCATTAAACGAGCACAGCACTGTCCTGCATACTAGTAAAATTCATTTTTTTTGTAAATGATTAAGAACAAGTTTTGTATCTGTTTGTCTGTGGATAGAACGTTGTCCAAAAATTGTGCTTGGCTGTTCAGTCGTTTCGAATTCGAATTTGGAACACTTTAAGCATAATTCCAATTGAACCACCAGTCCCCGCAGAGCCGCAAACTGTCCCATATTTTTATCTCATTCACAAAACTCACGTGCAAGAATGCAATTCAAACCCCCCGATCGGGAGCTTGTAGCGCGCACTTAACGGTAAAACAAACGAACTACCAGAAGTGCCCCAACCAACTCTCGTCAAGGTGTGCCACACGCTGTTATCAGTTTTATCACGATTCCTTTCAAAGGCTAGTAGACTTACAGTTAAGATACTTATCCTAGCAAACAAAAAACACAAAACAAGCCGACATACAATAAACATTTTTACAAATATTTTGCAATGGATTGAAAATGATAGTACCGTGAGGAGGGGCTAACTACGACCAGTCGAATTTTTTCCGCTATACCTACGATGAGAATTTATATAACGTAGCCCAATTTTGAAACAAACCACGCAGACAATGAAAGTGACACGATTCGATTGATCAAAGTCACCCCACCCCACGGAGAAGTTATATGGACTGATCACACAATAGCCCCGGAATGTTATCGGTAACAAGATGGGCAACAGGAAGAAACTAAGATAGTAGACAGAAATACAGGTTAATAAATGAAACACTTGAACCAGATATAGGTATAGGTAAGGTAGATGCTAGTTACGTATTTAGTATTGTTTGTAATGATACCTTTCTGACCGCTGCCGAAGGGAACACCGCCGGGGCCAGCCCTCGGTGTGGTCGGTGTTGTGAGTGCGGCTGCCACCGTGGAAGCACTGTCGTGCACCTGCGTGGCAGCGGCACCGATCGTTTTGGCCAGATTCTTCCGGCGCTGGATCAGCTCCTTCTTCCACTGGGGGATCACTTCGGTGATCGGTGCTGTCCCAGCGGAAGTACCGCTGCAGTTAGTATCCGCCATCATGCTCTGGTGGGTTAATATGCGGCCACACACTACTCGGTTAGTCACACTCACTCGGGTTTACCAGATGCGGCGCGTGCGGGCCAGCGACGGCGGGGTAAGTTTCAAGCACTAAATTATTACCACTCGGCTCTGCCTGCTTGTGTTTGCTGGCGTGTGTGAATTTTGCGTTGCTGTTTTCACTTGTTATTGTTTTATGTTAATGAGTTTATCTTCTGCTCTTTCGGAACCGATTTCCACACTCTCTTTCGCTAGGATGCCGCCATGTTTTGCTTTTTTTTTAAATTTTGTTACGAAACGGAAAAGAAAGGAGTTATTGATTTTTGCACTCTCTTTTGAAGGGTTTGCGATTTTTGTTTAAATACACTATCACTCCAATTTCTACCCTGTTACGAGGATACCAAAAGACTGACTCAGACCAGCATTTTCGGTTGTTGTTTTTGCGGTGACCACACCACGATGGCTATTTTCGCAGCCGGTTAATGAGGAATCGATTTTTACTATCACTTGCTAATTGATAAGATAACCGACGCGGCAATTTCGGTTCGCCAGTGTGATAAAAAAACAATTAGAAAACTTCGGCACAAATTGAGTGTTTTGCGCAACGATGAATGCGAACTGAACTGGCTGCCTGAATCCGCGAACAACGGCAGGCAAGTTATTAAAACCTTTGTGCCGAGGGGAAATGTTCTAGCTAGATAGAATGCTGACGAAACGGAACACCGAGCCTACAACCGGTCAGTCCAGCAGAGATAGAACAAACTAGTTTATTCGGATGCTACACGCAGGTCGTAAACGCGCCGCTCAGCCAATTTGGATTAGATTTGCCTTAGTGAGCTTGTGCTGTCGATCAAATTTGCGTAGCCCGGGGCCGCTTTATCCAAAGAAGTTGAACCAAAATTTTTATACCAGCGCTCGTAAAAACAATAATTCATTTCGAAAACTATGCAAACAAAGTTTGGTACGCAGTAATAAAAAGACATCAATCGAAAATCGTAAGTATAACCTCTGGCGCAAAAGTACAATGTAGTATACAAATGGGATTTTCGATTGATTGACACCGGTGTAGTGGATTGCACTGGTTTTGAACTTTCTAGCAGAAGTGTCAATGGAACATACCCAGTTTTCTGCACTTCTGCTAGAAAGTGCAAAAACGGTGCAGTTTCTGTGCACTCCACTACACCGGTGTCAATCAATCGAAAACCCCAAAACCTTCAATATAGGATACACGGAAGGTATTGGAAATGGTTACTAAATACGTATGGTAGTATAATAGTTGAATTATAATGGTGGAATGTATCAGTATGTATTCCCAATATGGTGAGTATTATATGAATAGTTAGGAAATGGTTCCGAAGATTTCTGGAATGGTATTTATTTATGCGGGATGCGGTTTTGGGACAATATAAAAGTACCCGTTATTTTCCGATTTTTTCTTTAAAAATGTGAAAATTGTTCTACATTTTTATTAGGAAGTGTCTCTGTTTAAGCTAAAATTTAGAGAGAATATTAATTTCTGCTTTCATCGACCCATTTATGGTCTAAATCGGTTTAAAAACGGCAGAGTTATTATTTTTACCAAATTAGAAACTTGCTCGCAAGAACTTTTAAGGGGAAAGTCTCATAAAATTTTCAAAAAATGGATTTTTTTGCTCCATTACGTATACATTCAAAAGTATGTGTGTGAACTTTGAGCTTGAAATTTTAAAAAAGGGAGATATATTTATAACATCTTCCAGTGCGAGACAATACCTCACTAACCCCTTAAGAGTTAAGGCGAGCAAGTTTCTAATTTGGAAAAAAATGAATAACTCTGTCATTTTTCAACCGATTTCATATTGTTGACCCAAAACCGCAAAATGTCTTTGACAAAAGAACATACCGTTGGAAAGGTCACAAAAATTTAAAATCCCGAAAAATAGTATTTTTGCAATTTTGAGGGTATACAACATTTTTCAAACATTGTCTTGTGTTGCATTTGCCGAGATTTACAGCCTCTTGATTTACTAGGTCACTTGAAAAGTACAAAATCACTGTAGCACCATGTAATCAGAGACGAATGAAAATCTGCATTGAATGAAGGGCAGTTTGCTCGCTTGACGTTTTCAGTTGCGTTACTGAATATTGAAAATGAAAACTGAATATGATCAATTTTCATTCAATGAATTTGAATATTTGTAGCTTTGGCTTCAGATGGTGCATTATGTAGGGTAAATTTCAACTCGTTATCCTAATATTTCCATCGAACTATTGAGTCTATAATATAGACAATAATTCGATGGAAACATTAGGATAACAAGATGAAATTTACTTGGCATAATTCACCATCGGCAGTAGTTTGATTCATCACTGGGGGTGGGGGTCAATTTATCCCAGGTTTAAAAACACTGATTCAAGCTATTGAAGAGTAGTAATCAAAGCAAGTTTTGTTTTCAAACTAAGAATATGTGTTGATTGTTTTTTGCTAAGAGTGAAAAACTCTTATTTTCACCAATATTTTTTTCTGTGTACGTAAATACAACACATTTTCATAATATACCAATATTGTACAATTTTAGCAAAAAAGTTCTACAAGTTTTCAGAATGTCATTACTCAAATATCTGTAAGTGATCCTGGAACCGTAAATAAATTGGCTGAATAATAAACTATGCAAAAGAAAACGTACTATGTGTTCAGTATTCAAAATCGTAACGAATACAACCCGAACCAACGACAATTCGCCAATTTGGAAAATAAACTTTAGTGCCACTAACTTTGGGTTAGTTATATTTTTGCGGAAAAATGTCTTAAAAATATATGAAATGCCCGGTCTTGTCATAGCGTATTTTTTGTGGTTTTTAGAAAAAGTTACCTATCTGGTATTTTTAATTTTTCAACTGAGATTTTAAAAAAATCAAAAGTATTTTTTGTCAATTCTAATGTAATGTAAAAATAAAAGTGGTATTTTCAAATTCATGTTTAATCTCAACTAATTTTTTTTTTCATTTTTTTCGAGATTGCGCCAGATGACGTTTCTTCCGATTCCACTCAAATTCTGCATAGCGACTTTTTACGATCTATTTCTGATAAAGATTTTAACAGAAACTACGAAGAAAATCGGAAGCATCCAGTCATACATTAAGTGAAAATAGCCGACCACATTTTGTAGTTTCTTTTTTTCCTTCGTATTTTTACAATTTTCACTTTGCACCGGGCTCCAGGCGCGCAGATAAAGTAGCCTCCTGAAAAAAACCCAGCTGACGGTAAAATGGATGCCAAACAAGATTCGTTATCAAGGACTCAAACTTTCCACTTGACATCAATCACATTGAACTCGATCGGACCATATTTCGGTAAAGATAATCCGCTAAAGTATTGTAAAGATTTCGGAAGAACTGACGCAAAAATATTCAGCCGTGACAGATATCTTGTGAGTCAACTCAGATAGCTCAGAAATGTGCTATTCTGGCGACAAACATTTTATGACTACTGCGTCTACATGTCAGCTCACAAAGTTGAGATCGACGGTGTAGTCGCCGATTCGAGTTTGTTATACTTGGATCTACTGAAGCACGGGGTTGGCTGATTCAAAATCTCTTGCTCCGGCGAGCAAATATTGTGCATGCTTTTCAAACTCGTCTCTGGTAAACTTTAGTAGTATATTAGCATGCCCCGCGTACAATTAGCGTACGAGGAATCTAAAGCATTCCCTTAAAAGGCTCTTAGCACTTATTTGCAGAAATACTAAAAAGAGCTACGCCCACTCACCCCGACGACACATTATGCTCTTCTGGCTCAGAAGAGTGATTCAGATGATCGCCATGCGGAGACATCTTCTACTGCTCTCAAAACGTATAGGCAGACGAAATTCCCTGTGAAGGATTAAATTTTTCTCTTGAGAGGTCGCCGAATAGTTCTGACAAAAAACCGAAGCAAACAGCACTTGGACTTGAAAATTTGAGATACAACAAGGAGTTTCCCATGCTTCCAGGAACACCAAACATCTCATGTGACATTTCAACTAGAGACAACTTACTCCACGATTTTTACTATAGCTTTAAGAGGTTGGTCTGCCTTATTGATCACATATCTATCACTTGTCACTTGCGTTTCTATGAAATCGAGTAAACAATCGATAAATTTTGCAATACTTTTGTTTTTTTTTACATTTGAAGTTTGCAGATGAAGTTTTCATATCGTGAAACTCAAACATGTTCGTTGTTTATTCATTTATAAGCTTTACATTTAAGAACAACACCGTTTATTGTTAATAAATCCGAAATGGGACACACAGGACCGTATCGTAGATTTTGGCGTCTTTGGCAAAGTCTCAATTGTACGCCTCTGTGGTCATAAATTGGCTTTCTTTATCAGTTCGATTTTCGGTTGGAAATGATACCGATATCATGGTTTATGATTTATTTTCACTTATTGCATAACGCAGAGCCAAATTTCGGCGCTCTCCTAAGGTTGGTGCCCTTGGCGAGTGCCAACCACACACTATGGGCCTGCCTGGATGATATCCAATGTACCCATATTCGTCATAAATAATTACCATTTTTACCTCGTTTTTGAACAACGTATGGTTGATTCCCATGTTATCCGATACAATCCAATTAATGGACAGATGTTCAAAAATACTCAAAATGAAAAAAAGGGGTGGACATCCGTATTTGCAAAGGTTATATTGCTCCGGTTCAGCTAAGCTGTTTTTAAATAATCATGTTATGCGTTTTTATTTTATTTTTTTTAATCAGAAACTTCAACTTGATCAAACAGCGAGACTTTGGAAATATTGTAGAACAGTGTGCACTAGTAATCGCCTGAAATTCTAAAACAATTTCGCTAGAAATTCAGAACGTTGTGCACTCAGTTTACTAGATGAAGTTTGGAAGTTTGAGAACCCAATTCGAGCTTTGATAGAAGGTGCGTGTCCATAATTCAATCTAAACTTCCTATTGAAAATGAAATATGTATTACCAACATATGAACAAAGTTCTAATCAAGAATCGTGTTCAAAATTAGTGTTTTGGAACAACTCATTTATAAAAAATTTAAGCCATATGAAAGCCGATTGAAGTTTGTACATTCTGCTTACAAATATTCCTGAAATCGCTCTAAGACCCATGGGTTAAATATTTAATTCTCGCGAGATTGAAAAAAAACAACGTAACTGCAGATGGGAATCCCTTCTTGCTGTCCTTTCTCATATCGAAAGATGCTTTCGGCTAGCAAATTCTGTAAAGAGTTCAACAGTTCTCAAACCCTGTGTGCAAGGTTGGGAATCGAACCCAGGTGAGCTGCGTACAAGGCCATCGGTTTGTCAACTACGCTATGCCCGACCCCATTCTAAATAATACTAATTAGAATATCACTATCATTATCAATAATAATTCAATCTTTGCGCCCGCAGCTTGGAATGCGTCTTGGACATTTAATTACTAATACACTTATTAGACACACTAACATGATAAAAACAAATATTTTTTCGATGTTTATTGTACTGATATAGAATAGATACAAAAACAAGTGTCAAATACGCCGCTAGCAGATCCATAATCTTACTGCTATCAGTATCGATGCAACGATGATTATCTGCCGATTTGAATCGTCTTTCAATGAGGGACCCGACGTATTCATTTCAGTTATTCGGAAAAGGCGCGAAGTTTTGGTAACTGTGCCTTTTCACATCTTTCGAGTATCTTTTGTCACAGGGGGTTTTCTATCTTGCAATAAATTTACGAACATGTTCCAAGTTTACAGAAAGGAAAATAAGTGAAACGTCGTTGGGGACTGGTTGGGTGCTCAAACCCAGTTAATATTCTCAGACTTTGTGCTACTTTCGGTAAGCATCCAGCCGGAATTGCAATGGCGATCACCTTCCAACAAGCCGCCAATATACAAAAGGTAGAAGTTTTCGAAGTAAAAGTTCGCGATTATTATATATTCCTTGAAGGTAGGCCATAGAAACCAAGTTCTTTTTCCTTTTTTATTTCGACTATTTTCTTTTTTACATTTTTTACGTTTTAACGACATTCAATTAGCTAGAGATTACTGGGTAGGGAAAGTTATGAAACTTAGAGCCATAGTACTCAAGTGAGAGCAAGGATGTGAAGTAAACAGATCGGAAAACTAGAAGTGGCAGGGTCATTAGAACAGGCTTAATATCGTGCGGGCTTAATTTTTGCCTTCTGATAATGAGGGTCGAGCTTAGGCAGAAGAACTACGAATCACTCGAGTTCACTATCATGTGTCCTTGATAAAGGTAGACGTATCTATCTTTACCGTGACAACCGGCTTCTTTTTTACATTTTTTTTTATTTTTACGCAAATTTTCTTTTTTACATTTTAACAACATTCAATTAGCTAGAGATTACTGGGTAGGGAAAGTTATGACAATTAGAGCCATAGTACTCAAGTGAGAGCAAGGATATGAAGTAAACAGATGAAAACTAGAAGTGGCAGGGTCATTAGAACATAATGACCCTGCCACTTCTAGGCTTGATATCGTACGGGCAAATCTTTGTCTTGTTAATGAGAGTCGAGCTTAGGCAGTATAACTACGAATCACCCGAGTTTACTAACATGTGTCCTGGTATCGATAGACGTGTCCATCTTTACCGTGACAACCGACTGTTTACTTCTCTCACTTGAGTACTATGGCTCTAATTTTCATAACTTTCCCTACCCAGTAATCTCATGCTAATTGAATGTCGTTAAAATGTAAAAAAGAAACCAAATTCTTCATTCAGAAAACCTACGACATCTTCACTGGGTAATTTGAACCTACCACCAGAGCACTTACACCAGCACCAACGAAATCATGGATTATTCAGTGGACTAAATTGAGATTAGCTAGAAGCTACCTAGTCAACCTATTCGATAATTATCATTTTCACCCACGTCGTCTGGATACCGAAGACAACCTTCAAGAGACCCGCACCGAAACGGTACAGCTATCGTCGCAACTCAAGATATGAAACAGCAAACAAAGAAAATTAAGTCTTTCCCCAGTACCATTCGCTGCTGGTAGTTCTGAAAGTAATCGTGTAGTAGTTTCGATAGCTTCTGGTACAGCGTCACCGTATTGACGAGAATGTACTGTTGCGGCTTCTTCCGTTGCAGATTTGACCAACGCAACTCGAACGAGTAACCGGTTTGAGGGAGAAGAGGAAAAAGTAGTTTTCACACTTCATCATGAAGTGATCAACCGGAAGCAGAGGACTGTCCCTAACTGGCGGATATACCGCCTACGCAATTCTTCTCCTAGCTTTTCGCCGGTAAGGGAACATCACACGGCAAAACAACAAAAGCAGCTACGCGAAGAACTCTTCGTCGACCGATCGTCAACACAGTCTCTTACGAGTTGTCGTTCCAACGGGTGTTTCATACTGCAGTGGACCCTGTGCGGTCTTAGAGTGAACATCTGAACTCTCCCATCTCCGAACACGAACTTTGCGTAACATCACTACAAGAAACTAAGGTCAACAAAAAAAATGGTAGCACCGAGTATTGTCGGCAGGAACTATACGCTGCCGTGTAAGCCAAACATCCAACACTATTGGCAAGATAGTGTAGGCGATTTGAAAAGACATCACCTTCAAGCATTGAGTTTACAGCTCGTCGGCGCACGTATCGCTCTATCGGTAAAGACAACAGTAGTTGCTACCATTCACCAAGCAATGTCAGGCAGCACTAAACGATCTACTCAACGAACTGTAAAGCCCAGTAGTGTTCCTTTGATCTCAAACATCTAAGTAGTGTTCACTCGGGGATCTCAATCATCTAACACACTTGGTCGTTTGATCGCAGAAGTAACATGACCCAGAAGCTCGTGACTCTGAATGACTGTTCTCCGAATCGCATCGACCCCGCTGCTGGCAATATATCGGTTATTGATATTTTTTCGGTTTTGAAAATCTGGCTCCAAAGTTTACCTGGCGATGTCTTCCGGACACACACAACATCGATCATTCCCGATCACGATCTCCAGCCCTGGTTGATCAAACATACCAAGAGCTCGACAAATATGACACATCGATTTTTTTTTTAGTAAAATAATGTATAGGTTTGTAGCTAAAAATAACTAGTTCAATATCTAAACTAAACTGTCGCGAATTTTTGTTCCCTACATTTTCACTTTCATTGATGAATTCTATGTATATCTCCAACAGTTTTAAAAACGTCGATTGTGTAGTCCGGGGAACTCCGTTCAAAGTTGGTTGAACTATGTCCGTTTATTCTTCGCCACCCATTCAACAATGCCGCAAGCTTCTGTTGCCGTAATATCCATGCTAGCGTTGCCAAAGAGCACTCACTGAATTTGTGTTTCAGCGTTTCTATTCTGACAAATTTCGCGCTTTATGAATGTTCTTCCATATTAGAAATTTGACGGTTCTCTCGCTCGATTTTGGGCACTTCTGTAGTGTGAAAGCGGAAGGTTTTTGATGAATTAGGGGAGGTACACGGGCTGTAATGCCGTGCCAGAGAAAGTTTCCCATCGTCTTTTTGTAAGTTTTGCCGTATGCATGTTGGACGGCGGAAGGATAGAATCAAGTTATCAGGGGCGACATTATGGAACCATTACGAATCGACTTTTTCATACAAGCTTGTATACAATAAACCTTTCGTTTCGAGTTGCGTAATGAGATCTTTGTGTTCGCGAAAGTGTTCAACAGCGTCACTTTCTGTAGTAGCGTTAGCGAACGTATCGAGTGTAACAATGTCACCCGACTAAATTTACCCACTATATCATTCCAATTCTGCTTGCTCATCAAGCGAATGGAATTGCTGAAGATTATACCCAAAATTTTTACCGTCCGCAACCATGGTACGTTGAGAGGATTTCCACTGAAAAAGCCAATGTCTATTGATGTTGTTTTGTTCAGGTTTAGTTTCGTTTTCGAAACGGATAAAAAGTTCTTGTATTGCCACTATTCTGGGTACGGTTGTTGCTATTGCACGACTAGACCATTAGCACATTTGCTAAAAGTGGTTGTAGATAGATGCTAAACAGACAGCTTGCAATCGGGCTCTCTTGCAGTACCGATCGTTGTATAGTAAAGGCGGCGGAAAGATGCCCGTTAATCAGTAAGCGAGGCAACGACATTTCGACGAGTAAAGAAACTAACCTGCGTTTGAAGCCGAGCAAGTACATATTGCTGAAGAGAAATCTTTGGTCGACACGATCGGAAGCGTTTTTCAGATCGAATGGTATCAGCTTGGCTCTCTGCTTACGGTGGATTAGTTAAGCAATTCTATCCTTTAGCGCCATGCCAGCTTGGAATATGTTGCGTTCGTTGTTGAAGCATGGATGCACATCGCTCAAGATTCGAATCACGTTCTCTATTTTGCTTTCATGACTCGTGAGAGGCGCTTGAAGTCGTAGTTTGGAAGGGAAATTGGTCTGTAGAAGCGAGCAGTGTCAGATGATCCCTTCTTTTTCACGAGAACAATTACACTCTCAACGAACTCGACGGAGAAGTTTGACGCTGAAGGCTCGACGATTAAATTCCTTCTGGATTCCTTCTGGTCCTACAGATTTTCTAGATGCGCTTGTTTTGATTACCGCGTGTATTTCGGCGGTTGATATTCCACTCATACAGGCTTCGTTCGATTTGTCATTTCCAGGAATTACTCTTTCGCAGCTGAAATCGTCATTTTTAGCTGCGACCCTCTCATCCCTCGCGTACAGGGTCTGCCAATACTGTAGGAGGTGTTGCTTGGTGTCTTCGAAACGGTTAAGACTTTCATTCCGCTCGCGTTATTTTTCTGCCGCTCTTTCCCAGCTGTTTCGTTGATGCCCACGATTATGTACGTGAGCTCTCGCTGTTGCGTCAACCCTCCTTTCACGCGGTTGACATCTGATAGTATCGTTGGGTCTTGGAAGTAGCTATCGTACACCAGTCGCAATTTTGAGTATAGTGGTTGGTATATGCGATGCAGTTCATTGTAGGCTAAATTGTATTTCCAGCGGAAATTCACGATCCACCAGCACGAAAGAAAATTATGTCGCTGACTAGTCCAATACTGCCAACTGATTCCGTCGACATTCTAAAGATGTCGTCGGTTGGCTGCCTAACTGGAGTTTCGGACTCTGGATTTCGTTGTTAGATTATTCGTGCTCGGTGATAGCACAGGGATCGTCTCTGCAGCTTTTTGATACTGTACGACGGGTTTCGTCGTTCGCAGAGGTTTAGGACCCAAATGCTGGTTGGTTGGATGTTCCTTGTGGTGCTTTTTGCTGAACTGCCTTCAGTTGAGCCGATTGCATTACGACCTTTGGGTGCGACGTGTTTGCCGTGTACGCGGCAAGCTTCTGGACGAGAAGTTTTTTTTTATTTTAGATGCATGAAATCCCGCTATGAACGAATTCGTTGCAATATCGGAACGTTTGGTGTTGGCCGTAGTACGATACGGCTACGATACGATCATTCGTTACATATTCGGAGAGATCGTAAAGTTTAACATTCACCTATAAGTCTAACCGTCGGTCCAAGTCTCGTGTCCCTGTCAAGGCTTCCGCTTGGTTAAATCCGCCCTACTTGATTTTTTTGTACCTCAAGAATGGTATGGACAAAATACTGAAGCTCTTTATAGGACAGCTTCGCGTGATCAATGCGAAACGTGTTGTTCCGACGTCTCATTTTGGCCCTGATCGCGATGAATTCATTCGTGAAACGAACCTCGACTCGAAAATTGAGCACTAACTGTATGATTGTTCAGAATTGCCTTCGTATGAAGGCATAGCAACCGAGACGATTAACGCTACAGAAGAGTGGGACGTTGACAAGGTCGCTGTACCATGGTGGTGCTCTAAAGTGAAGCAAACTGTTAAGCAGCGTAGAAAACATCTTCGACGTACAAACATCTAAATATATCTGATCCAGTCAGACCTGCAGAAGTCAGACGACTCCAGGAATCAAAAGCAGCAGCACGAATAGCGATTAAGCTAGCACAATAAAAACCATGGGAAGATTTCATGATAAAGATGTCACCGAGCAGCACTACGATCGAACTGTGACAAACGACAGTAAAGCATCGTGATACTGAATCGAACCACCAGATTCACAAACAATCCCCAGCCGAGGAAACTAGCGAAACCCTACGGAGTCAAATCGGTGACTTCGAACTACTTCCTATACCTTCAAGCGATGAAGAACTACTGCAGATCAAATGCTGCCGCTGACCCGCTGATACACCTGAAAAATTTCGGTTAGGTCCAAGAATTATTTTCGGGCCATTTTCTATAAATCCTACATCGAAGAATCCAAATGCGACGATACAGTCGGAATCTATGGAAACGATGTAGCCTAAATATACAGTTGCGTTGCATTGTGGCGGTAATTTTGGTGGATTGCACACTGATTTCATCATGTTTGACTGCTGATTTTCTAATAAGAGTTGCTTAGGAAATGGTAAGTAGGAATTCATACCAATCCCATATTAAAACCTTAACAGAATGATATCCACCATTTCCGCAGACACAATATCCATAGTTCACGGAAGGATAAAGGATAAGGTAGACGGGAAGTGTTGATACTTCACCTACTTAACGGAAGGTCAACGACTCATTAGATATTGAGCATTGCAAGAAATATGGCGGCGAGCGGCACCAATATGGTATCAGCACAACTAACTTACAAGATGAACTTAGCAACATAAAAGAAAATGAAAATACTGAACTTCATACAACAAACCGGAATCTACAATTGCTGGTAGGTATACGAGAGAACTCAAAGAAAAGAATGTCGCGCTGTAATTGATTTTATTATGTGTTGAATGAGGTATTTCGGCGAAAGTCGCTTGGATTTTCTCGGATTTAGATGTTAAATGTTCAATATTGGATTTTTTAAAACACAAGCTATTCTTGCTTCTAAATGATCTAAGAGTATAGCTTCCCGAGTAAATTTGAACATCAAAAATACAGCAAATAGACATCATATTTTGAAGTTGGCATCAAATAAAAATCTTATTTGATCTCAGATTCAGATCTCAGTTGTAGGTAATATTTAAAATATGATATTTTTGTTGCTTATAGTTTTTAGCAAAGTATCCAATTGAGTACTTATTTTGTTATCATCAAGGATCTCAATGAGTTGCTCTCACTGACAGTAGAAATAGTTTTTTGTTTGGTGTCATAGACAATTTTTTAGTTCTCGTTTTTCATATTGTACTGTTAAAACGATCAAAACAATAACAATCTGAGTAATAATCTGGTAGTGACCTTTCAATTTGATATCAGATTTTACTCGGGCTCGCTGCGTAGATAGTAATTTGACATGAAGTGTTTGAGTACACTGAGGAACAATTTAGATAAACATTTAACATTTAAATTGCCGTAGAAATGGTAGTCAGCTGGTTTTGAAAAGATGTTGCAAAACATCAGTTTGTTGTGAATAATAATTACCTATTTGCAACAAATAGAGTAATTTTATAAACCCATGTTAACTTTTCAAAAAAAGCAACAAAATTAATAGATCTTACTCATGTTGGACTAATTTTTCTTAATTTGCTATAATTTTAGAACAGAAAACATTTACAATTAATAATATAAATCAAGAATATAACATCCAACCCGTTTCTGTCAGCTGTAACTATTCAATGTTGAACACGCAAATTCTCACTACCTACAGCCCAGATGCTCCCAATCGAGCCAAATCTAATCCTACATTTTTATCCAAAAGTGCCAACTCTTCTCTTTCACTGCAACAGCCCCGGTGGATTTTTAAGTTGTTTCACACACGGCCAGTGTGCTTTTGTTTATTGTTTTGTGCAGCGGTCCGTTTTGCCTGTCTGCTTCGCCCTTGTTCAACCAGCCAGCCAGCCAGCCAATTTAAATAGCATACGGAGAGGACGGCACCGCAACAAGCCCACGAACGATGTTTTGGTGTTGGTTCGGCTGGTTCGCTAGTGTGCGGGGCGCGGAACACGGCCCCAGAGTGCATTGTTCTCGTCGCATTTGTATAATACTACACACGCTGGCTGGTGGAAAGCATCGCCCCATAACAATATCGCAAAAATTACTGTCCCCCCGTGTTACGTCTTCTTTCACCGCCTGAGGGAGCAAACACGGTGGGAGGCATTATAGAGCAAACGGTATTATTGGCGACGGTTTCAGCGGGAGCGATTGCGACAGAGAGACCAGTGGAAATCGATTTCGTTCTAGGGCTCCCCTTTGCCTATTATTTTTTTCTTTCCTATTCTAATGGGGCGTCCGGCTAACGCACACACGCACGGGCGGCCAGATCGCGACAAGTGTTGAATGTCTGCACGGTGAGCAAAAGCTTAACCGGAATACATCCAGCAATCCACCTGGATATCCATCTCAGCAATAAGGGGATTAATTTGATTGCGTGTATAGCGAAAAACGATCCATGCATGCGATTACTTATGGTTTCACACAGAAAATCACCGAACTGAACTCATCACTTACAACTACACTGCCCACGGCACCGTGTTCCACCGGAAATAGACTCCTGTCGGGAGGAAATACACTATTTTCACTCAATAAACACCACTAGATTCGAAAAAATAATCCTTTTTTAATGAACGCAGGCAGGGAAAACAAGTTTGAAGTCGTCAACGTCGGGGCGAATGACACTTGGACCAGAGATGCCAGGTACTTTTTTCAAATGTCTGCGATAACAATTTTAAAAGTCTGGGAAGAACAAAAAATGTCAGGAAAGCTAGTGTAACCAAAAGCCTTTATATTCAAAAATCTGCAAATATCTGCAACCAAACTAAGAAATCTGCAAATATCTGCAACCAAACTAAAAAATCTGCAAATATCTGCGTCATCGAAAAAATCTGCAGCTTAAATTAAAAGTCTGCCAATTTGCAGACTTGTCTGCAAATCTGGCATCTCTGACTTGGACCATCAGCCAGCGCTCTCTTCAATTACTGGTGTTTTGCACCGCAGGCTCACTCTCTTTCTCCGCACTCTCTCACGGCGCAAAATCAAAGTACCAAAAGCCGAGAGGGCCCTGTGCAGGGATGGAATTGGATTGTGGAAGAAATATCGAAGTTAACCGGTTCGACAGAACAATATTCATATATAATATGCAGTTTTGAAATTACACAAACTAGAAAATTCAGTATTATATTTCATAAACTTTCTAATTTAGATTATATAATTATAAGAAGAACGTCATTGTTAATGCCGTTATAACTTGAGCCTGCAAGTGTGACAGGTTCGTCAACAGCTATCAGTTCGTACATTTTAAAAGCAGTTGAAGTTCCGAATAGAAATGTACAATAACAAAACCATGAGTTTCACTGTGACAGTACAGTAATTTTACAATAATTTACAGTAAATGTTAGTGTTATTCTACAATACAAAAACAATAAACTTTATCGTTTATACAGTAAATTTCAATGTAAAATCGGCTTTTACAGTAAAAAGGGAGGTGGTTATGTACCTTAAGATTGAAAAAATCAATTTTTCTCCATACATTTTTTCTCGAAAACAGTAAAATTTAATGTGGATTTACTGTATCAGTTTTTTGCTGAACAGTAATATTGATTGTTTCATGAAATTTTATTGTAAATCTTCTGCGAGAACTCTGCGTCGAACAATGTTGAAACAGTAATAATTATAATGTTTATTGTTTTATGATTGTTGATAGGGTAAATGCTGTTGTAAAATTCTATTCGGGGTTAGAGCAATGACGTTGGTGATGCATTTTTAAAAATCAACGAAATTAAATGCATTTACATTCTATCAAAATAAAAATTTTAAATATATTTTGCGTTCCATGTAGGACGTCAAAGCCCTACAAGAAACGAGCTCTGCATCCTGCAAAGCATCGAACCAGCTAGATCGTTAAGACGTTTGTTGAACAGATTTTTTTGGAGAAGAAGTGCAAAGTTGATGCAAAAATCCGCTCGATTTTGCATGAACTTGCTTTTTTCGGAAATTTTAGAAAATTCAAGCAATTTTCATCAAATTGAGTACTACCAAATACAAATTTGTATTTGGTACTACCAAACAAATCGAAAAAAATACAACAAATTTATCCAATCTCAATCTAATTTTGTTCGAATTCCGCCCAATTTTGTATAACTAATCTTTCTATAATTCTTGCAACAAAATTTACGTTTTTGTTTTGATTTGTTTCTGTAGTTATACTGCAGCAATGTTTTGTTTTGATTTCATCGAGCACTGAAACTGTCAAAACGTGAATTTCGAGGTTTTAATTTTTTTTTTTCAATATACATTTCAAACCATCCTCGGCCATTTCAAGCCATTATTAAGTGTTATAGGAAACTCGAATCTATTCCGATCTAACTAATGCCAATTTCTATCAATCCAATATGAATTTTAAATTATAAGTTCATTTCATCAACAGATCACGGAGTGTTGTTCCCCAGGGCATTTCTCGTGTACCCATTCATACGTTCCGTATGTCAAAATATTTCGTGCCGATGATGTGTGTAAATGACTCCATTTAGGGCACGTTCAGGAGCGTTTTATTTTGTATAGGAGTTTCAAAATAGAACTGGAACTGAAACATTCACATCCCCAGCAGAGCGTTTTGTTTTATAATTTCGAACAGTTTTGTTTTAAAATTTAAAACTGTTATACGACGGCGTTTTATTTGTTGCTGATTTTAAAACACGTTTAGAGCTGTGTTTTAAATACATGGAGAGTACTCAGCACAGACACTTAGACCCGATAGACAGGGGAAAAATAAATTTGAATGCAGCAACGCTAATGGCATCGCGAGACATAAATTTTAAACTGAATGGAAAACCCGCGAAAACTGCTGCTGGGGACAGCAAGTTCTAGTTTTAAAATTTTCAGTTTTATATTATAGAACTGTCAAAATTATGAATCTAGAAATGAAACACACCTGAACATGCCCTTAGGGTTCAACTGATAAAGCTTGCACACCGTTACCAAAATCTTCATGACAATCAATCAGCAGTATTCAAACAATGTCCGGAATGAACTGATTGAACAGCTTTTTTCGTTTTTTAAAGATGACAGCTTTTTGAGGTTATCGCAGTTGAACCAACGACACGACCTGAAACTTCATGAAACCTTCTGAGGAAAAAGTGTCCGAGTAATTTACCGTCAGTTACCAGTATATTGAGTGACCCCTCGATGCGCCCAAAACAATATTTTTTTCAGCAACACTTCTTTGTTTATTTAATTTTCGGTTGTTGTTAACAACCATACATTGCTTTGCACGAGGCAACCAGCAAGGAAAAGGTAGATATTTGCATTGAACTGCTACAACATGGTGAAGATCCCAATATAAGGAATTCGCAAAAATAAAATTTCTCTGTATTTGGCAGACTCCTGTATAAGTCAGGTGAGTACAGAAAGATAGAACTGCTGGAAACGGCAAGGAAGATCGTCTATTGAAGCTGTTGACACCGCTGAATGTTAACGGTCGTGCAAGTGACGGCATAAATTCACCCCATTTCATCTGGCCGCCGGTTACAATGGTATACGGGTCGTGCTAATTCTGCTGTAGTATGGTGCCGACGTTTATGTGAAGGCAAAAAATACATGTGAGTAGAAGTTTAAACTATAAAATGTTGCAATATTTTGAATTTTCAATGCAAATTTTCAGTTGAACACAAGGAGCACTGTGTACCTTCAGATACAGTCGATCTAGAGTACCTACTCTTGGAAGCGGCCAAAGCCGATGATCTGGATACGATTCGGCGGATTGTGCTCTCTGATCCTGTGACCGTCAATTGTTGTGATCTAGGGCCCTATTCTCACAGTCACGTCACCTAGTGACTAGAACAAAATTTCCCTCATTCAACTCCATTGCGCTTTGCTGCTGAATATAATCGGAATGGTGAAGTTTCTTCTGGAGGACGGTGTATGTACTTCTGCAAATTCCAACAAAGGCCCACCTGTGTTCCGCTGCACAATGCTTGTTCTTATGGGCACTACAAAGTGACCGAACTGGTGGTAAAATACCTGTTCACTGTAAATATAAATATGGTGGAGAATGAACCGGGGGATGGCAAAAGTGGCTATACTTATATTCTTAAGAGAAAATGAAAATAAATGAATCCGAGAACCAAACAGGCTAAACCGTCACAGTGAAAAGTGATAAGAGTGCCAGTTATATCATCGTTATTTTCAAAAGAATATGAGATTTTTAATAAACGAGTTGATCAGGAAAAGTTCGACGTTTACACAGATTCTGACTATTGACCAAATTGCATTCCTAACATTGTACAATCACAAATGAAAATTTAAAATAAAAGCACTATATGACGTGGTTAGAAAAAACTCAAGACCACTACCAGTTTTGATAAGCAGTTTATTTAAAGGGTGAAGTAGATCGTGGCAACCGATTGCGCGTTAACGTCAACTAACGTCACAAACTGAAACTTAGTGCAATATCCCTAAGAAAAAGCGTTCAAAACATTTACCGCCAGTTTCCAGTATGTTGAGTATCCGGACCAAAAAATAATTTCTCCAGCAACTTTTCTTTGTTAATTTCATTTGCAGTTACTGTTACTGTAAGCAACCATGTTTACAGTATAGGGTTTAGGAAAATATCCAGCAACGGATTGGTAAGTTCTTTCTATTATTATGCTATCTCTCTGGTGTAATTTGAAAGCATTTTTGGATTTCGACGCACATTTAATAATTTCGTTTTGCCTTGTGGAGCAGCAAGGCCGCATTATACTGGTGAAATAGACTCCAATGAAAAACTTGCCGCAAATCGACAATACCAACGGATTTCCAGGATTGACGATGGCGGTCGTCAAAATTAACGTTTGTAAGAGATGAGATTGAAAGCGAATGGAATCAAAAAAGTTACGGTTTCAAAACTAAGAGTTTCTCAATTGTTTCCTGATGTCGAGCAGAAATTAATGCGTCATCTTTTCATTTCAGAGTATCGATCACTTTCTCACGTCACACCAAGAGGTATAAGTTGGCCGATCGACTGGAAGGAATCGTATTTCCGAGGACAGTGTAATTTTTTGCTTCAAAAGCACTGTTGCGGTGACATCCTTCAGAACATAAAGAACAGTAACGGGACCCATCAATTATACCCATCTCAGACAGCTGAATACCGGGTCCACCCGAAATTGTATCAGTGTACTTTTTGGCCTTGAGTTTATTTGTTAATGTACCGGCGAAACAAACGGTTTAATCATTGATAAATTATTCTATAACGGAACACATTTTATTGATCAGTAGCGAATCAATATAGAGCAGATTACATGGATTTGATTTTATGTATTGACCTTCTTTTATTTTATTTCATATTTAGTTTCTCGACTGAGGAAACTATATTTTGCGAGCTCCTTGGTTTGATAAATCGATGATAAGCGCAGTCTGATCTGCGTCGGCTTTCAGTTGGTTCACCTAAATTGCTCTGTTTGTGATCGGCTGTCGATGTGTCGGAACTTACTTACAGAAAGGATTTCTGCCGGAATGTTAAGCTCTTCGCAGATGTATTCTGTTGTTATTCGTTGTCTAGCTCGAGTGTTTAGTTCAGCGCGATAGTCCTACATATACTGTTAAAATTATTCGCTCTGGTAAAAACGCAACCGGGGCATAAGTGAACCAACCTTCGAAAGTATGGTGGTAATCTTTTAGATCCTGATCTGGTACTGTTCGACGGATCCGATCTCGACCGAGAACCACATACATACATACACACATTCGTGGTAGCTGTTGTAAGAGGTATAATTCCTCATGTGTAATTTTTTATCCGTTCACAATTAACATTTAATTTCGTACAATTAACTTGGGGCGAAACTCGAGGTTCTTTGAAATTAGCTAACTTTTTCTGCTGTTGATTTGTCTGTTTTCCCCCATTTTGTGGTCAAATATAATGATGGAGATGTATTTCTGGAGAAGGCACTTTTTCGGAGCTGCAGTAATAAGTTCACGGGTATGGAATTGCTTTTAGTTATTAGTCTATATGATCGGTAATTTCTAAAAAAATAACTAAACGACTTATAAAAAGCTAACAGGTTGTTGTGCTATAAACTTGTTTTTCCCTGCGTAACCAGGGGTTGCAACGGTGTTGCTAGTTTTATTCATTTTCTAACCAAATGTCATATTTGACATTACCAGTTACCTGAGTTACTGAGGGGTAGTCATATTTGCGATACACTTTTGGAATACAAGTGTCTAGTCGTGTCGTTGGTTGAACCTTACTTGCATGTAACTAGTTTTGACGAAAGTCGTAGTTTTAACGTTCCTTTGACGTATTGTACCAATGAAGGAAGCCTGGAATATCGTGTAAAACGTACTATATACATCTGCCCAGTCGTCACATATGAATGTAGAATATTTGAATCAGAGGCAATCCGAATTTTGACTCGACTTACTGGGTCCATTCCTGTTTCAAACGGCGTAAAATTTAAATCAGAATTGAACTGTTCCAAATCTGTTCCAAAATACAGTGCTCGGAAAATAGAAATTCATCTCAGCATTGCAATTTGTCTGTATCAATCGAAGATGTAAAATAGAACATCGCATGTAGAATACATCAGAATTGTAAATAGACTCAGTTTCGCCTCACCCAAAGCGATTTAAAGCCTAAAAGCCTCTGATTAACTTTACAGTAAATATGACAGATAGATGATTGAGTGAGAGTAATTTCACTTACAAAATACTGCTGAATTTGCATTCTAACTACTATGTGCCTTGAGAAACCTCCGCTATCGTCGAATATACTGGATTAAAACTTCAGTTAAATTAACAATGAAAGTTACAAAGTACGTTTGTAATAAAACATAGATTTAACTTGTTGAATAGGATCTTATTTCTTAAGGTGATTGGAAAAATAGGGGTAAAATTAATCCAACAACGAGTTTTAAATTCGGTAAATCTTAGAGAAATTTTTGATAGGACCTAAGTAACATTGAGAGCCTCTGTTTTTGTTCTATTTATGTTTATAACGCAGCTAATCGATAGAAATATTTCCAGTATATGTTAAACAACGGTTTTGACTAGCATATTTTACAAAGTGTTAAGGTAACGTTGGTTAAGGGCTAAATGTTAGAATTATCGAACTATTAACTAAATTAAATTAAACAAAGAGAACCTCGCATTGATACTTACATTTTGTTGAAATTTTTACGAGAAATAATTAAGCCTAGTCTTCTGTACGACGTATTCTTTTTTCAAACTTATCTGATGCTATAGTATCTGATTCCTGTTTAATTTTGCTTTCAGTTCAACTTTCGAATCAAATTCGTTCCACGGATGAAACCGAAGCAGTACCGAGTACATCGGGATTATCGATTCCATTTTTGCAGGAGGCAAGTATTATTCCAATCGCATATTTGTCCCACTAAATAGATAATTTTTTTAGTTACATGCTGTTCAAATTGAAGACGAGAAAGTATTATTTCTAACGATATCAAGGAATCGGGTGACTGAATTATATGAAATCGAAGATATATTGAAAAACCTAACTGGGTTTCTTATTGTTGGTGTATTGTGGGAATGCGATCTGTTTGATGAACACTACCAAGCTTACGAAGCTGTAAAACGCACGCAACTATATTCTATAATACCTTTAAATGAGTTTGACGGACAGCAGATAATGATACATTATTGTAAGGATAAGCTATATTTTAGAAAGAAATACGATTTTATGATCCATGAAAACGATTTATAGTTACGAGTTTACTGTTATAATTATGTAATAAATATTCACGTTTAATTCACATTTCATCTCATTTCATCATTCATTATCCCAACCGCCCTTGTTTGTGTGGTCTATAAGGTATGAAAGCGAGATTTGTATTGTTTCTTGTGCGAAAAATCTTTTTTAATGCCTTATGCACTACTACTTCCAAAATCACACAGTTCAATATTGAAAGGGGCTCTTAATAGCGCTTATTGATTTACAAATGCTTTGCAACATAAAACTCATGAGAAAATAATATAAATTTAATGGGGACAACATTGAAGTCTTTAAGGAAAGTGATTGATTATCAGGTGAAGGATCCAGCACATTCCGAGTGTAAAACACGTTAAAATCAAGTATTTGGCTATTGAAATGGTTGTTCGCCATAATAGATGAATGTCAAGTGTTTGGCATATGGATTTCTTATGATTTTTTATGGCACAGATTCAAGTGCGAAACACTTGACTATAATGTGTGTATTATTGTATTATTTTCAGTGTACTAGCATACACTTGTACCATTTTTGACATATCTCTAATAAACAGAAACTTTACAAGATATGGTGAAACCAGTCCACATATTGTTTGGATGATAACCACTGAACACGTCGTTAAAGTCTTAAACCATAAGATATTTATTAGGTATGTTCTAGGGGCAGATCACTGATGCATTTTTAAAAATAAGCTAAATTAAATGCATTTCTTTCCATCAAAATAGAAATTCGTAATGTATTTTGCGTTGCGCACAATGTATTTTGCGTTGTGTGTAAGACGTCAAAACCCTACAGAAAACTAGCTCTACATTCAACAAAACATCGAACAAAGTGAATCAGCATAGGACGTAATTAAAACTTTTCTGCTAGGGAGTGCAAAGTTGATTCAAAATGGAAATTAAATGCATTTTTTCTAATTTGATGCAAATTTGTTATACATTTCTAGAGTGATCTGCCCCTAGGATATGTCAGTCGTTCCAACTAGCGATTCAAATTTTTTTCTTTAATTAGACAGCGACTGTGGCTCAACCAGCGAATCACACATTACATGCAATATTTTTAGCGAAAGATGTTACAATCCAATATTATTAGGCATTCAAATGACAAAATTTTACTAAGAGGATCGAAGCACTAAAATTATTCCAAAACCTTAATAAAAAGCACAAACGATATTAATATGGGGCTTTCACAACCCTGATCAACCGGTTCAATCGCTTTGAAAAAATAACATGCTTTCGCCCTTTAAAATTTTCATATGGAAATATCGTCGATATTTTTGACATAACTGATTCGGCTCTTTGTTTTGATTCGGCGGTGTTCAAAATTTGCCCGGAAAGCAATGTGTTTTGATTAAATAACAACCAAAGTAATTATTTTCCTGTTTTCTCCGTAAGTATCTTCCCGTGCCACAACATGAACCAAGCCGAAGTGGCCAAACTGATGTCACAGCTGAAGATTGCCGTCCGTCCCCGGCATCGGAATCTGAAAAATCAAGACGGACCGGAAGGCCGACTCAACAAGCTGCGCAAAACAGTTACTGCACTGGTGAAACACGAACGCATCGAGCTGAACTACCAGCGAGCGGACGAGGCACGGGGCTATGCGGAACGGTTAATCTCCGATGCCATCCGGTATGGGGACTGCCACAAGGCGACAATGGAAATGGCTGACTATTGGCTAGTGGAGAAGCAACTGGTGCACAAGTTGTTCAAAGTGTTGGCCCCGCGCTTCCAGGAGTATACGGTGTCCGCTACGAGGATGTATAAGGCCCCGAAGGAATACCCGGGCTGGTATCGAAAACGGGCGGTGTTGGAATTGCGGGGTAATCCCTATCCACCGCTGGTGCCGAATATGAATCAGAATCGCAATTTGCTGCATAATGTGTTGCTGGATGAGGCGCAGAAAGAATTTCGGAAGGAAAAGTATGCGGAGATTGCGGCGCAGATTGGGGAAAAGGGCAAGGAAGAAAGTGAAGCGATAAAATGATGTACTTGGAGAATATTTTTAGAAATGTAGAGTTATAGCAAGAATTGTATTTGTTATTTAAACCGAAAGCCAAGTTTTTAACCTTTTGCTGTCCAAATCAGTCGATTTGGCGTCTTTTTGTTAAAGTTAAGGAAGTTCCGTTACTAACGGAGATGAGAAATTGCTAATCGAGTGTATAATATAAGTCTTCATCCAAACTAACTTGTGGTGCGCCTGTAATGATTTAGATTTGTAAAACATTGTTTTCCTATATTGTAGGCTTTGTTTTCGCAATGGTCCAATTTCTAAAAAGTAGCGTTAGGCATCAATGTTTTCTTTCTTTTATCCCTCACTGTGAATAATAGAAATGGGTTAGGTCAACGGTTGTGGCGGATTGCATGCTGCTTTCATCATGTGTTTTTACCAAATCAGAAAAAAAAATGTGATGAAATCGATTGTGATTTGCCCAATTCACCAAAGTCATCGTGACAATGAAACACTCAATGACGATAGTGAAATCAAATAGAAATAATGTTCTATCGTATATTTATTTTTCGTGGAGTTAAAGGTTACTTGATTTTATATTATTTACTTTTAAAACATATATGTCCATATTAATTACTACCAATAATCGCAAATCAGCCTCATGCTGATAGGGTATCGCATGGGGCATATGTGCGATTATGGAAAGTATAGCGACTAAGAAATATCCGCAAAAATCCGCGATAGTGTGTATCTATTGCGGTTTGTCTCGCTTCATTAGAACACATACGCGACTGACTTAGTGGATTGGTATGGTCATCTTTGTATTAACCGTTTATTATCTCAAATGCATGCTATGTACTTACAGTATATAACCGGTTGTGATTGTATGCTGGTGCTATAGATTCTTATTTTTCAAAATAATGCTTGCAAAGAAACACATCTAGTTCCAGTCAGATCTTGCTACAGTGCGGTTGATTTTTGGTGTTTTGCCTAAATCATTAGTAGCAGTTGTATCTAGTATTTCATTAATCTAATCAAGAAGACTTAATAGAAGAAAAGAAGCGAAAAAATGATCCTGCTGTTACTGCTTGCCTTATTTTTAATCTCGCTTACCTGGCTCATTACGACGGTGTTTACCAATATCCGATTGGCACGCGAACTTCAGCGTAAGTTACCCAACTTTCGAAGCACTCCCGCCCTGCCGATACTGGGCAGCACAGTGCTGTTCCGGTCGGATACTACACCTGCCGGACTGTTTGAAACCTTCACCGGGTTTCATCGACGCTTCGGCAATGATTTGATCGCTCAAAGTTTTCTCAATCAACCTAGCCTGCAGGTCACCAGTGCAACGGTGGTGGAGCAAATAATTCATGCGAAAACGATAAGAAAATCCATTATCTACGAGTTCATGAAGCCATGGTTGAACGAGGGGCTGATTACGGCGTTGGGCAAAAAGTGGGCTCAGCGTAGGAAAGTTATCACGCCAGCGTTTCACTTTAAGATTCTGGAGGAATTTCTGGGTATATTCAACGAGCGATCCGAGGTGTTCGTCACCAAGTTGCAGACGCATCTGGGAAAGGGTGATTTCAATATCTACGACAATGTCACTCTCTGTACACTGGATATCATTTCGGAATCTGCTATGGGAGTGAAGATAAATGCACAGAACAACCCAGATTCATCCTACGTAAAAGCTGTTAAAGAGTATGTGGGGCGACATTAAATTTTAATTTATGAAAGTGATCACATAAAAATATTTTCAGGATGTCCAAAATCATATTCATGCGGTTATTCAGCATGCTACGAGAGTACAGCATCTTCTTTCACGCATCGAAAGCAGCAAAACGTCAACAGGCTGCGCTTTCCGTGCTGCACGGGTTCACTGACTCGGTCATTCGAGAGCGCAAATCTCAGCTCGAGGACGATCAATCGCAAAAGTTAGCACAGCAAAAGTTGGATGAAACCGACATCTACGGGAAACGTAAGATGACACTTCTGGAACTGTTGCTAAACGTAACTATTGAGGGTCATCCGTTGAGCGATACGGATATTCGTGAGGAGGTCGATACGTTCATGTTTGCCGGTCACGATACTACGACATCCTGCATCAGTTTCTGTGCATACCATATCGCTCGGAATCCAGCGGTTCAGGATCGTTTAGTTTCCGAGATGGAACAGATAATCGGGAAGGACTTCAGAATGGCAGAGTTGACGTACAGCACCCTACAGGAGTTGAAGTATTTGGATATGACCATCAAAGAGGTACTTCGGATTCATCCGTCGGTTCCGGTTATCGGTAGGAAATCGGCAAGCGATATGATCATCGACGGTCAGACCATTCCCGCTGGTGTTGATATTGCCATCCTGATCTATGCAATGCACAACAACCCGGAGGTATTTCCTGATCCTGACAGGTTCGATCCGGAACGGTTCAACGAAGAAAATAGCAGCAAGCGGCATCCGTACAGCTATATTCCGTTCAGTGCCGGTGCAAGAAACTGTATCGGGCAAAAGTATGCCATGTTGGAGGTGAAGGCTACTTTGGTGAAACTGTTGGGATGCTATCGACTGTTGCCGTGCGATCCGCAGAACGAGGTTCGCGTTATGTCCGACATGACGCTACGTCCGGTCGATGGGATTTTTGTTAAAATTGAAGCGCGGTGAGCGCTAAGCTTTCTCACGGAGTGAGCTGAAAATTTTGTTTACATTTGTTTTTATATAATTGTAATTTTATGGTTTACATCATATACACTTTGTATCAGACTAAGAAATTGATTATTTGGAATTACCAAAAACTAAACATCTCTAGGACCAGATAACCTTTAATTTAGTTTTCTGCTTAGCATTCAGTCTAAGCCTGTCACGTCCTTTGCTATATTATCATAGAATCGGTCTAGTTAACTCGGTTCTAGCATAATGCGTCTTACCCCAATTTTTCCGGGTCTAGTGAGATGATTTTTACTTTTATAATACTGAATTTCAAACGAGTTCTCCCGATTTTTATGCTGGCTGCTCCTGCAGCGTCTCTTGACCAAAGAGGAGAGCTATGCTCCTTTGTTGCAAATTCTCTAGCGACTATTATAGACTAATAGTATCGAATAGCCAGATTTATTGCGACCCACTAAGAATTTTGAAAGACACCGCAATGTGCTTACTGCTCTGGAGGAAATCAATGCTCGTTCGGCTTGTTCTCAACAGCGAGAGTGGCTGGTGCTTTAAGATTCTCGTGCTCGATTGGAATGACACTGACAGATAAATGGTAAACAAACGATATAGGGATAGCGAGTCTTTATCCAGGGGGATTTAGCGGCTTTGAACAAAAGATAAACACGCGTGTTATTGCCTATCCTATGAATTTTAAGACTCTAGCGCGTGAAATTTTTGACAGCTAGTTTTCCTCGCTCACTAATACTCATGCAGAATTTTGACAACATATGTTGAAACTATGGCCCTTAAAATCCCGTACCGCAATCAGCAACCAACAACCAAGCAATCCTTCCGCTTTCACTTTTTTGGTGATCAACATTTTCTGCTTTGCTGATATTAGCTGTATTAAATCATTTCAGTTGACAACGTAGCATAAAGAGAGTCATTGTCACGCAAAAGATCGTCCTGAGAATAGCTGATTCTATTTAAACTCAACTCCCGGATGCGAATCCGGGGGTTGTAAATCCTCCGTTGCTTCAAACCGTGTTTACCGAGGCTGGAAACGGTTTTGCAATAACATAATATCACATCTTATCTTAGCCTTTCGTTATAAAATTTTGAAAAATATCTACCTAATCTAGCAGCAGCCAAAGAGAATAGTGAAAGAGACGAAGAGTGAAAATCAGTCAAAACGGCAACACTCCCTTTATGATGATTTCAACGGGCCCATATTATTGGCTCGAATCAAAACTCGTCGAAATGTCAATTGACGATAGGTTCATCCGAAGTGTTCATTTGTGTTTACATTTTGCTAGCGTTGCCAATTTTATTTTGTGTCCACCACCCAATGTGGCTACGCCACATCGCTTTTGAGCGTGCTGTCCGACTTCGCTACCGCTCAGTCGGACTTAAACTAGGGATAGCCCCTATGTTTGAGTAAGCCGGGCAAACGAGTGGATCACAGGTTCGCTTGCTTCCGACGGCGTGTCGGTGGCCACCTCGCCCGGCGGATCCTCAGCGGCTTTGCGCCGCTTCGGTTCCTAGGCCTCGGTTATGCGGCTAAGCCGCATCGAAATGGTACCCCTTAAACATTCTAATTTGAATCGGTTGTGTCACCGGAGCCGGAATACGAATTAGAACCAGCCAGCATTCCGGCTGAGTTAAACTGGGAAGTTTAGTAAAATTTGATCTGGAAATAAAAATCTTCTGGCAACGCTCCAGCACCCCGTTGAATTCTAACGATTTCACCACCTGGGCGCCAGGTTGACGGTATGAAATGAACTTTGTTTACTTTCGACAAGTTTTGATTCGAGCCAACAACATCCAGCCCTTTTGGCTGAAGAGAAAAAATAACAATTACTACAATGTGGATTCATTCTTTTGACATTTTCAACTCATTCTACAGTAAATCTGTAAGTATTGCGCATTTTGCACCTAACAAGACTCCTGCGTGGAAAATATTTGCACAGTGCATTCCCCTCACTACACGTATACATATGCCTTCTGTATTCTCGTACTCTATCTGACAGTTCGTTTTGTTTTGTGGTTGCAATTTGCTGCTGCCAAAGAGAATAGGGAAAGAGACGAATAGTGTGAAGCCAAAAATACCTTATTGAGCAGACCAATCGTGCAATGTAAATAAACATTACTCATGCCTGAGTTGGAGGAGATAAGTATTGAACTTCTATCAAAAAAGAAATTTGAATTTTCGTCAGAATTTAGTTCAATCGTGATTGTAAGGTGCATTCTAGAGTATATGTATGAGTAAAAATAAGCTTTAGAATTATTTCATCTCTTTGTTTCGAAATGCACATCGTTTGATAAACAAATCCATCGATCGACATACGGTTTGTTTTCAAAATATAATAGGAGTCATTTAAAGTGCTGCCTGTAGAAGCGGTTGCCAAAATTCTAGTGTTGAAATCGGGCTGGATGTTGTTGGCTCGAATCAAAACTTGTCGAAAGTAAACAAAGTTCATTTCATATCGTCAACCTGGCGCCCAGGTGGTGAAATCAACGGGGTGCTGGAGCGTTGCCAAAACAATTTTATTTCCAGATTAAATTTTATTAAACTTCCCAGTTTAACTCAGCCGAAATGCTGGCTGGATCTAATTCGTATTCCGGCTCCGGTGACACAACCGATTCAAGTTAGAATGTTTAAGGGGTACCATTTCGATGCGGCTTAGCCGCATAACCGAGGCCCGGGCGAGGTGGCCACCGACCCGCCGTAGGAAGCAAGCGAACCTGTGATCCACTCGATTGCCCGGCTTACTCAAACATAGGGGCTATCCCTAGTTTAAGTCCGACTGAGCGGTAGCGAAGTCGGACAGCACGCGCAAAAGCGATGTGGCGTAGCCACATTGGGTGCTGGACACAAAATAAAATTGGCAACGCTAGCAAAAGGTAAACACAAATGAACACTCCGGATGAACCTATCGTCAATTGACATTTCGACGAGTTTTGATTCGAGCCAATAATATGGGCCCGCCAAAAGTGGATATAGATCAAGGTGCTCATTCAATTTCAACAGTATGTCCTGTGAACTGTTTGTATTTAGTGTCTTACTGGGGCCAGCTTCGTGCTATAATTAGGCGGAAATGTTTTGGTAACACTGTTGTGGATCAGTTTGTTTATTTTCGTGCTCGTATTTTGGGTCGTTTTTGGTGTGTATTCAGTGTTTGTTGCAATTAGAACAGAATTTGTGCCTTTGATTATGCCCCAGTTTACATTAGTGCTGGTTGCCATCTGCTGGTGCCAGCATGCTGGCAACCAGTACGCTACCAGCATAATGTAAACGCTTGCCAGCATGCTGCAGCTGGCACCAGCAGATGGCAACCAGCAGTAGGGTGGCCAGATAGAATTCTCTAATATCGGTAGGGTCACTAAAAGTTTATCGGTAGGCCGGGTTGTTGTCCCAAAAACATAGTGTTGACATCGTTGACATCCCGGATAGAATTTTACAATAGCATTTACCCTACATACAATCACAAAACAATAAATATTATAGTTATTACTGTTTCAACGTTGTTCGATGCTAAGTTCTCAAAGTAGATTTACAATAAAATTGCATGTAACAATAAATTTCACTGTTCAGCCACAAACTGATACAGTGCATTCACATTAAATTTTACTGTTTTCGAGAAAAAAATGCATGGAGAAAAAATGATTTTTTTAATGTTAAGATACATAACCACCCCCTTTTCACTGTAAAAGTATTTTACATTGAAATTTACTGTAAAAACGTTAAAGTTTATTGTTTTTGTATTGTAGCATAACACTAAAACTTACTGTAAATTATTGTAAAATTACTGTACTGTTACAGTGAAAATCATGGTTTTGTTACTGTACAATTCTATTCGGGATAGAATTGTAAAATATTGAAAACACACAAATCCAACCCAAAAAAGGAAACTTGAGTAGGATGTGTCTAAAATCAATAAAAATCGGTAGTTTTCGGTAGGTATAACAAAATATCGGTAGTTTTGCCTGGGTCGTCTGTGAATCGGTAGGGAAGACCAAAATCGGTAGGACTACCGATAAATCGGTAGGACTACCGATAAATCGGTAGGTCTGGCCACCCTGACCAGCACTAATGTCAACGCTACATAAGTGACAGCTATTCTTAAGGCTGTGAACCATTTGGTGAAATTTTTAACTTTTAGTTAAAATCTGACACTTCGAAAGTTATTTGCAAAATAACCCTACTCTGGAGCATGGTTAAAATTGACAGAGCGATAGTTAAATTTGACAGCTCGATGGTTAAAATGTTGCCCATGATGCAGAATAAAAAGGTGGAAACATTTTCTGTACCTAATTGAGGTTGTCAATATTTTTCAATACAAAATTAAGGGATAAAGATGGAAACGATAACGTGTTGTGTTAAGATTTGTTTGGGTTATTTCATGATGTGGATGTTTACTTTTCGAGGCTATGACTGTCATACTTAATGTAATAAGAAAAAAACTAATTTTCAAAATATCGACAAATGTTCACACCTCTACCATCTTGTGGTTATCACAGCTGTCAATTCTAAATAACTATCCATATGTCAACTTTTGAAATGGTTCGCTCTCTCGGTTAAATTTTTCCATTCAAGAGAAAATAGCTTTCGAACTGTCAAATTTTAACTAAAGGTTAAAAAAATCGCCAAATGGTTCACAGCCTAAATTGACTATCAATTCAATTAGTCGTGCGGTGACAATCAGTGATGTCACAAGTACAGATTTATCTAGAAAGGTACAATTTTTTAAGTATATTTGGTACAGATTCTGTACGGTACAGATTACAGATTTTTGTAAAAAAGTACAGATTTGTTTTTAACGTGCAATTGAGCAGTGTAAAATAATTCTAGAGAAAATTTAGAATAGGACGTAAGTAACAATGAGAGATTCTCTTTGGGGTCTTTCTCTTCTGTTCATTACTAGGCCATTTCAATATTTACTACTCTACTCTTTGCATAATATTCTAGTACAAACCGTCGGCTTTCGATATGTACTGGAAAATTAGTGCAAAGTGTTGTAATGACGTCGTAATAAACGAAAGAGAAAGTAAACAAAGAGAGGCTCTCAATGTTACTTACGTTCTATTGAAAATTTTCTCTAGAATTGAACACTGGAAACCCTAAGAGAAGAGACAAGAACAGGCTTCTTGCTCTTCTTAATTTTATCTACCAGGCCCTGTCGTAATTTCAAAGACAACAAGCATTCATCGTTGCCAGATTCCATTTGCCTGTTTTTCACAATTGCAGAAAATAATTGTACCTCAAATATCGATCCTCTGCCAAGAATTCACAATAATAGCTGCATTTAAAAATTAAATTTTATGTTTATTCGTGTCTTTCTTAACAACACACGTAGTTATATCGTCATTCAGGGTATTTATTCAATTTGCATGAAATGTTCATGTGTATAAAAAGTAGCCAAAATAAATTCAGCAGTACTGTTTTTCATTCCGGTGTAAAATTTTATGAACGCTCTTGACTGTCAAAACGGCCAATCAGAAGCTGGTTCAATATTGAGGTTAGGACTGGATCAAATTGGCTACGCGATTGTCTTCTCTTCTCTTATGGCGATTTCGCTTGAACCTGAAACTGAGTCAGGTTCTAACCCCAACTGCTGTCAGTTCATACATTTTGACAGCAGTTGGGGTTAGGAACTGACTCAGTTTCGCTTCAAACGAAAACCACATTAGTGGAAACCGGCAAATATTGAGTTAGGCTGCTGATAAAATGGCGGCGAGAAGCTGAGCTAGGGCTGTCGAAATTATGATGCAAGATATGAGGAATTTGCTTGCAGCAATTCAAATGGTGCTTGTCAGAGTAAAAGCTCGACTTCCATTCAGACATTATCCCTTTGATTTGCTACAAGAAGTTTTCTTGCATCTTAATGTCATTTTCAGCTCGCCGGCCCGAATTAAAATTGTATGCACATTAAATATTTTTTTTCAAATTACTTTGTTATTAGGCAATCCATTAGACGTTTGTTTGACAATTCATCGGTGGGTTCTGTCAACAAGTCTACTCCTGCGAACAGAAAAACTCGTCCGACAAACATCTTTCGTTAGTCCGATTCATTTGATGTTAGATCAAATCAACGATATTGTCGGACGTCGCACCCCTCGGAGTAACGTCAGAATAAGTAAACAAGAAATAATCAGCTGATCAGAAACGTCTCATGGATTGCCTAATTCAATATTAATTCGTCAAAAGGGCAAAAGTGTTTTTTGTAAACAAACTTGTTTCGCTCATTAGTTTGTTGCAGAGTGGAATTTCATGAAAAATATGCGTTAATGTAAATTTTTACCCTTCGTAGAAGTAATTTCAATTGTTTCCTGCTTTGAAATTATAGTAAATTAAGAGAAATCATCAAAATAAAATTTTGTTTACAAATCTTATTCGCCCTTTTGCAAATTTAATATGAAATTGTTTTGGTACAGATTCCAGTACAGATTTTTCTATATAAAAGTACAGTTGTGATTCGTTGGTTGGGCCTCAGCCTATGCCCAACTAACGAATTTAATTCGCTAGTTGAACCGACTGATAAATGTCAAAAACTCTTCAAAGAAGACATTAGTCAAGACGGATAAAGGTGTGCACATTTTTTTCTGTGTGTGAGTGCGATTGTCATTTTTCATTGATGAAGCCGAAAAAACAAGAGGATATGAAGAAGAAAAGCACAAACAAGTGACGTAGTGGGTCTTTCTGTTGCCATAAGTTTTGTTTCGGTTCGGTCAACGTTAATTTTATCGGTTTTTTCGAGGTTAAAGGTGTTTCTAAGTGTTCTAATCGGTAGATCCGAGGTGAAGCTCGGCCTTTTCTCACTTTTCATCGTGCGCCAAAGAATCAGGATGCTCGTTCGGATGTTTATGTTCACTTCAAGGGCCCCGGCCGCCATGCTTAATTTTGCAAATACACTCAAAAGTGTCAAATGTTCCCACCTTTCTCTCATCTTGGACAATAGTAGTGTAAAAGATTGTTAGATAGATTCTCAAAGTCAATTTGACATGAGATTTTGACGTTCAGATGCTTTTTAGTTGGACAACGGTCCAACTAGCGGAGGTCCAACTGAAGAGCGGTCCACTTAATGTGTCCAACCAGCGAATCGCGACTGTACAGATAAAAAAGATTTCTCAACTCCCGGTACAGATTTAATTGTGGCAACACTGGTGACAATTGCCGAACAATTTGTCCACAGTCGGTTCCCTTTCAGAAATCCGCTCAATGCGTTAGGCCATGTCCAGGAATGTTTCAGTTATAGATGCATAATTTTGACAGTTCTATAATATAAAACTGAAAATTTTAAAACTAGAACTTGCTGTCCCCAGCAGCAGTTTTAGCGGGTGTTCTATTGAGTTTAAAACACAGACTAACAGACATAACACTATGAGGGAATTCCCTTAAAAAACATCGATCCGACAATTTTCCTAGAACACTACCTCCACCTTTTATTCACAGTCCCAATCACTCATATACTGGTGGGTTACCCCTCAGGTTTGCGAACATTTTTTCACTAGTGGTCTATCCCCCATATGCTTGTTCATATGTCAGTGGCGCCATAATTTCAAATGTGGCCACAGTCCCAACTACAAATATATTTAACATGACCGTTAAAGCGGGCGAAGCTTTGTTTTTGAGTGTTATGTCTGTTAGTCTGTGTTTAAAATTCATGTCCCGCCATGCCTTCAGCGTTACTGCATTCAAATTTATTTTTCCCCAGTCTATCGGGTGTAAGTGTCTGTGCTGAGTACTCTTCATGTATTTAAAACACAGTTCTAAACGTGTTTTAAAATCAGCACCAAATAGAACGGCATCGTATAACAGTTTTAAATTATAAAACAAAACAGTTCGAAATTATAAAACAAAACGCTCTGCTGCAGATGTGAATGTTTCAGTTTCAGTTCTACTTTGAAACTCCTATACAAAATAAAACGCTCCTGAACATGTCCTTAGTGCTTTTGTGCGTTAGTTGGACGCATGCCATAAGTAACCGTGACGCTTCGAAACTGCTTGCGATGCTCGAATTGATGATTCGAGCATAGATTCGAGCATCTCAAGCAGATTCGGACAATATTATAGCGCCTTTTCATTTTGCTTTCTTTTTTCTTTTCATAACAGAAGTGTGTCAACAAGAAAGCGGATTGTGTCGCATAATTTGTAGAGAAATCAACGTTGTTGTAAAAATCCCATCCAAAACATTTCGCGTTGTCGTTCAGGTTGATGGAAAATATCAAGTTTTAGAGTACAGTGGAATTACATATGGGGTTTTGGATTGATTGACACCGGTCTAGTGGAGTGCACTGGTTTTGCACTTTCTAGCAGAAGTGTCAATGGAACATACCCAGTTTTCTGCACTTCTGCTAGAAAGTGCAAAAACGGTGCAGTTTCAGTGAACTCCACTACACCGGTGTCAATCAATCGAAAATCCTAATAGAAAACGGCTGAGCTTCAACAATCTGACAGGTGGTTGGTCTTCAACGCGGACAACATATGTAATTATTTTTACAGCTGCCTTGTGCAGAATCGGTACAACGTTCGAAAAAGGATTAAAATTGCACGTTGCCAAGAAACAAAATTCCGTTTATGAATGCTGCTGGAATCCGCTGTACACCGGAACACCCGAAATGGAATAAAGATTAAATAGGTCGTATTTGATGTCTTTAAATTCGCAGAGCGTTTCGTCACCGCGAAAGCCTCACTTCGCTGTGAATCGAGCGACTTTTACTAAAAGGTATGTAACTAATCAACTATTCCACTATACTTTATTCGAGATTCTCAGCATTGGCTATTTGCATGTATTGTCGGGCATGTACAATTTCATCTTACTCATGTTAGAATAAGTTATAATGGTTTATTGTAGATTTGAAGAACTGAAACTCCAAACTTGTTCTGAATCCGACTCGCAGTAAAAAAGTTTGTAGGATTCAAAAAAGTTTAAGCGTGATTAAAAAGTTTAACGCGATTTCGTGAAATTCAGGATTGACAGTTCTGATGAATGTACACGCTCGTAAAAAGTTACTCAAAAATGAGTTTAATCCCACCCATTTCCAGATAAAGTGGAACAACCCTTAAATTGAGTAATTCCGGAGTTACTCAAATTTGAGTAAGCCAGCCTGAACCAAAAACTGAGTAATTATTACTCGGTTTTTGAGTACAATATTATCTACACTAAACCCAAAAGTGCTTCACTAGTACTCAGATTTTGAGTTCAACATTGCTCAAATTTTGAGTTCAGTACAAATTTAACAAAACCAAAAATTAAGTAATTATTACGCAGACTTTGAGTTGAACATTACTCAAATTTTGGGTTCAGTAGAACTTCAACAAAACCAAAAATTGATCGATTTTTACTCATATTATGAGCAGAAGCTTACCCAATTTTTGAGTAGACAACAAAGCCAGTTGTAATTCCTCAGTTTTTGGGTAGAATATTACCCAATTTATGAGTGCAATATTTCATTAAAACCCAGTAAAGTTCAGCCGGAAATGAGCCGGAATTCCAGCTGTTTCCAGTCAGTATTCCGGCTCCAGTGACACAACCGATTCTAGTTAGAATAGGTTGTGTCACTGGAGCCGGAGTACTGACTGGAGCCAGCCGGAATTCCGGCTCATTTCTGACTGAACTTTACTGAGAAACATCCGGATTATGACTTGCAATTCTGAATGGTTTCTGTAAGAAGAAATGCAACAACCGATTCCTATTTAAATTGGTTCATGATCGATTAGGCAATCCATTAGACGTTTGTTTGACAATTCAGCGGTGGGTTCTGTCAACAGAACTACTCCTGCGAACAGAAAAACTCGTCGGACAAACATCTTTCGTTAGTCCGCTTCGTTTGATGTTGGATCGAATCAGCGATATTGTTGGACGTCGCACCCCTCGGAGTAACGTCAGAAGAAGTAAACAAGGAATAATCAGCTGATCAGAAACGTCTCATGGATTGCCTAATTGTTGCATTTGAACTGGAACTAAACCGGTTTACATCCAGTGAAGAAATTGGCCGTCAAAATTTTGTTTTGGATACAACACAATGCAGTCTTTCTTTTCTTATGGAATATTTTTACAATAATAATTAAAGAAACTTCTGTTTATTAAATTTTATGGTTTTTAGTAAGTATTGTATAAAAAAGTTGTCCTTTTATTTGTTGTCAATACGTGCGCGGGAAACTTCAATAAAAGTTTGGACGAGTCTATTCACAGTTGTCCTCTGACTGTGCGGAATTATATTATATATGGCACATGCCAGAAAGTCCCAAAACATTCTAAAATTAGGTGGCACCTCCACTCCGAGAACTGCGTGGCATTTGAATAAAATTTCCACTGCATGAATAGAATTGTTAGTCTCGAATATAACTTTTTTCTCACAAATGACGGCATAATTTCCTCTTTTCATCGGGCTTGCTACGCACACCATGTGTAGTTTGGAATCAGTTGCGGGGGATGCCACGTATGTATCTAAGCACTCCTAATGATGATATAAAATCATTACATCTAACCTTATGTATATTATATTGCATTTACCCCAATCCAACGAATTAAAATTGAAGCCGAATGTTCTTCGCCTACAGTTGGACAGCCTACCAGCGTTCTTTTTTGTCCGCGAATTGGCATATGAGAAATTATTCTCAAGCATCCTCGAATGTGATCTGTGAATAGTTTTACAAATTTAAAATTTTATGACAGACCTTTGGGCTAAATTAAAAAAAATTATATCTCACCATCTTCTACTCTAGAGAATCTGGACGGTGAATAAGATAGACACTGAGAGAAGACATCCTCGATTTTGAGACCTTCTGTTCTGTTAGGATACAATCTCTCAAACATTTGACGAATCTAGAAAAAGTGATATGATATAAATATTCATATGTTCCGTGAATACCATAAAGTGAAATAGTAAATAATAAAAAATAAACATGTTACCACCAATCCTTCATATGAACACAGGTGTGGAAACATATCCAAGATATCATTAACGGGTTTCTTTTCTTTTAATAACAGTTTGAGGACTGGAAAGCATCGGTCCATTTCATCACAAATATGTTCTGCTACTGATGCCGATGCAAGCATTACTCGGAGCAATTGAGACCGCTCTACAAGTTCAGTTGAAACGGACTCTTCTACAGGCATAGTTCCTCGATTATATTTATGTTTTTCTGCAGGTAGCTGTTTGATGACATTCCGGATGCGATGAAATATCATGCCAGTATGAGCACCCTTTTCCTTGCCTCCGTTGCGCCAAAAGAAAAATGACTAGCATGAAAATAATTATAATTATATTAGAGAAATTAAATAAGCATAGAATAACAAACCTCATCAGGAGCAGTTGGTGTGACTCGCGTATTACTAAGTTGTGGAAATAATTTTACGATTTGAACAGCTGCCGCATGCTGTTGATCAACAGAAGGATACCTGCGCATTTAGAGATCATTGGTTCGTTACTCCGAAAAAGACCAAAAAGATTCCGTGAAAGATTAAGTTCTAAATTTCTTAAAAAAAATCTAAATGGTGAAAGTATGAACGGTATTTGATTCGTAATTCTTTGCATGCTGGGACACATCTATTATTTTCTGAAGAAAATCGATCAGTTTATTACTGTTTTAAAAGTCTGTAAATGTCTGGACCAGGCATACGCAGAACTTTTTTTTAATCACCGATATCATACTTTTTGATCTGCCTCTCGTTTCTTCTGCTGCAAATTTTGTGCATTGGACGTATTCGGTCTATCCACTCATTGAATATTTACTAGAAGTATATGCTAGAAAATGCATGAAAATTCTCGACAAACATATGATTACGGCCTAAAAGCCAACTGTCAAAATCCACTTTGAATGGAAATTCCGGACAAACCGTTACACGCCAATCACAGATGTTGGTAGTAAACGAAAGAGAAAAGTTTTCTCTTTCATAAACTGTTGTGAGCTGTGTTCGACTAGTAACGGTTTGTCTGGAATTTCCATTCAAAGTGGATTTTGACGGTTGGCTTTTAGGCCGTAATCATATGTTCGTCGAGAATTACAGCAAAAGAGACGGGAATGAAAGTATGCTAATTCTGCATATTTTTGTTTCTCAGTGCAGCAAATCTGTCCACAGTCTGTAAATCTGGCATCGCTGTTGCTCGATTCAACGACATTGCGGCTTAGTTAGACCCTTTGGTCGATTTACGATTGAACTGTATATGTAAACAAATAAACACGCTCGCTATAAACAGAAATTGTATTATACCTTTAAATTCTGTTGGTTTAAATGTTTAAGTTATTATAATTCGTCGTCGTCGGTCGTCTTTATAATTTTGTGCCGGAACATGACGAATTACGCTTTCTAAGTACCACCGTCAAAGACGCATGTACGTTCTTATGCCGAAGTTTATAAATCGAACCAGATTGAAGATGTGAAAAGAATGGTCAATATTGAAATCAGGATGCGAAGAACTGATAACTATGTGGTTTCCTCTAGCAGTTTGTACTGTGTTTCATACATTTCTTTACATTTATAATCAGAAGTGAAGTTGTTTGGCCGTGCTTCATTACTATGCATACTTCATAGTTTCATAGGCTCAATGAAGTAATAATGCATGATACTGATTGACTACGATGTTTTTTGAAATAGAAGCTTCACAACGAAAGGCATTGCTTTTCTCTGCTCATAGACAGTGTTAGATCACCTGCATATTTGCTCGAAGGACTACTAAGGGCCGATTTCTTCATTCTCGCTTAACGTCTTAACCAGGTTTAAACGTACCGGTGAACCCGGTTTAAAATTTAAGCGAGGATAAAGAAATTGGCCGTAAGCCCTATAAATATGTATAGGCATTGCGCATTTCGCCGCAAGGTTGCTCTAGCGGAGAGACTCGTGCGGTTCAATGTAAACAATTCATTCTATCACACTTTAAGGAGTGTTTATAGTTTGATGCACTAGTAGAGTAACAAATAAAACTTTCTACTTGCCTTTGACCGTCCATTATTTGAGTCTCCATTTGCTTGCATGCGACTCGTGTAAGATGATTTAAACCGTCCTTATCTGGTACGATCCCTTGATCCAAAATTGGATACAAAATTTTCATTCGGAATTTTGCGTCATCTTCGAATGTCGAACGGTTAATCTGAAAACGTTAAATATGTATAGTACGACAAGCGCTTACAGTAATTATAGTAGAAAGTTTACCAAATTTTGAACATTAGTGGAAGTCTCATCAATTTTATCTTTGGTCGGATTAGCTTCAGAACTATAGTTTTTTATTATGTTAAGAATTGTTAGACGGGATCCTTTTTCGATTATCCCCATTTCAACTAGGTCGGCATCGTTGAGCAGAACTAGGTTCTGATCGTTTATTTTTTGGGCTGAAAAGAGCGAATAAGTATATATAAAGGTTTAAAGTGACATCTCAAGTTGTTTGCACTACCTTCTTGATTGTTGTTTATTTTATTATAAATTTATTTCCAAGTTTATTTCCCTACTAACTATCTACATATTTCAAACTTATATAGTAGTTTTCTTCTGAATCTCCGTATATACTCCATAAGTTGTATGTTTTTTTCGTTTGCAAGTTCTTGTGTGATATGCGAATAACTTGACTGTCAGTTTTGAGTTTGTAACTGTTGTATTGTAAACAATATTCGCATTCGAGATGCTGTATTAGGCAAACAATTTGATTATCCGATTGCAATATATCTATTATCAAACCATAGGACATTTCGTTGCATACTTGGTATTTCGCTATCAGTCCCGGCCGAAAGCTTGTGTTATTTATTTTCATATGGTTTATATATTTGATTGAATCTGGTAGATCCCGGATCAGGAGTAAATTACTTAGAGATTTTTTGTGTATGTGCTTTGACGAAACGATATCTACCGTACCAATTTCGTATGAATGGTCAAGAATAGTGGTTATCTGTGCTAGATTCAGGCGCTTAGCAAAGCTGTTTGTTAAATTGATGAAATTGTTGCATGTCTTCGCTTGAGATTTCGACTCCTTGAATTTCGCTTCGAAGCGTAAGCAACTATGATTAACAACTGGCCCATCCTGACGAATTATGTAGGGATAATGAGAGATGTGATGGAATTTATTGGTAGGGTTGATGGCAGGGAAGCAGGATTTGAACAACTTGTAAAAACATTCGATTTCGTTTTCCAGATCGTTAATCTGATTCAATGTTAGCTTATTGGAGAAACTATAATAAGTTATTTTCATGAGAGCTCTAAGCAATGATGATAAATTTGAATTAAATCCGAGAATCTGGTTGAACATAAAAGGGAATGCTCGAAGAAGAAGCCAACATTGCGAAGCTGACTGAGGAATAGCATGTCCACGTGCTTTTAACTTCTCGCAAGTAAAATTAGCGGTAGGTTTATCAGCCGATTCAGTTATACCGTATTCGTAATGCTGTATAATTTGGTTGACTTGACTAATCGTTATCACTTTATGGATATTTACAGCTTCGTTCAAAACACATTTGATTACGACCATGACGACGCCTTCCAAAAGATCATGCATTGGATCAAACGTGTTATTTTCCGCTATGTTGAAATATTTAACTTCATTCAGTGCTGATTTTCGAATGATTCCGCATTGTGAAGGTGTTTTAGTTCCGCTTTGAAGAGCATTTAAATCACCTTGTATGCTTTCTTCAGTGCGATGAGGGAAGGTATCACCAATGTTTCCACAATGAAGTGCAGTACGCGTCGCATAGCACATTCTACAGAATAGACTTGATTGGGGCCCCATTAACTCGAAAATTTCATGAATTGCCAGCGTGTCCCCCAAAACATGCACTAGAACTGCCCTCATCGTAAACTTTTCACTCCCATATTGTACTACAACACCATCATCTGATTCAAGCTCACGCAAATCTTGAATCAGCGGTTTCATAACGTTATTGTAGCCATATTTTTTTACATCTCTTGAGCGAACTGTAAGCGTTAGATATATCCTGTTGGAGGATGAATTAATTGCGGGGTGGAGATTCTCAATTTTAACACTGAAATTGGTAAGTTTTTTTTTTGATTTGCGTGATCCCAAAGGGTTCAGATATTCGACATCGTCCAGATGAAGCGAGAGTCGTAATGCATCGGGAAACCGTGTCAGGAACGGGTGCGTTTTGAAACGTTGACCATCTTTGAAACCGCACAAGATATCGTCATTCACTGCTTCTTCTGCTATCATCTTGCGAGCTCCGGGATTCTTCATAACCAGTGCTAAAATGCTGGTTAGTGGAATATAGTGAGCAACGTCTTTCACTATTTGTACACTTTTTCTTTTGCCTAGTTTGGTAATCGCAGGGACAGTTTTAGTGATTCTAGTTCTTCCCAAGACTTCTTCCCTAGGGTTTGGCACAGCACAACCCGCAACTCCAGACAAATATGCTAGGTTGTCTTTTGGAGAAGCTACGTCTGCAAAAATTCCATCCAAAGATGCGTCGTTTATAAATTTCAAAGCGTCGGTATCGTTTAATGGGATCGACTTCGATTTCAAAAATTCTCTGAATAGATTCAACATGTAACACTCGTAATCTTCTATAAGATTCGAGGTAACCTGTAAGAACTTTTTGATTTTTGTCTCGGGAAGAGATACATCTTTTCGTAAATCTGTGGCGAATTTACTAATTTTCTTAGTAATTTCATCCAACGACGGCGCCGTTTTAAAGAATATGGTATTCGTTATTCTCAACAGATAATCATCATCTACGAGCATATTTTCCGGATGATTATTTTGAATTTGTTCAACAGCGTCATGGTCGTATGAAATATTTGTAGAATTTTCTGTAATTAGTGGATGAACACTCTCTATGTGCCGTTTCAAGCTCTTAAACCTCTGGTACAGTGAACCACATTCTGAACAAAGGAAAGGTTGAGCGGCTGCTTTGCTGGTGTTCAAATTGTGTACCAACCGGAAGTGTTCCTTCAATTCATCCACGTGTCCAGGAATCATCTTCCCACAATTTGGCACATGGCATGAGAAACCTGAAACCTTACACTTTTTTTCCAGTATATATATATATATATATATATATATATATATATATATATATATATATATATATATATATATATATATATATATATATATATATATATATATATATATATATATATATATATATATATATATATATATATATATATATATATATATATATATATATATATATATATATATATATATATATATATATATATATATATATATATATATATATATATATATATATATATATATATATATATATATATATATATATATATATATATATATATATATATATATATATATATATATAATATATATATATATATATATATATATATATATATATATATTACTATTGAATATTACCTCGCAACTTCATTGCAGTTTCAGCATCCACCTCTTCCGAAATCTTCTGCATGCTGGTTGTTCAAATCCACTCTTTCAATTAAAATGTATTTTACACACTACAACTCTAGCTTCAACTATTATAAATATTTGAACAAATTTTTATTTGTGAAAAAGTGATGAGCGATAACTAAACGAGCGTGTACCTACTAATGGAAAATGGCGGATGACGCTTGGAATTTTTAACTTGGCGAGAAACGGCTTTTCCGTTTGGTAACTCCAAAACGGTTTCTTGTGTAATACCCAAAAATAGAGTCAGAGTTACTCAGAGATATTATACATGACAACTCAATTTTTGACGTTTACGAACATCATTCAAAACTGAGTTAAAAGTACTCAGAATCTGAGTAACTTTTTACGAGCGTGTAAACAATGCTTTGAAACAATCCTTCAACATCAAAATAAACTTTTGAACATTAACGCAATATTTGGAGAAAACAAATTATTTTTACATGCATGGTTCCGTCATGTTAGAATCTGGCTTGGCTCATCTAAAAGTTCCACAAAGTAGTAACAGTAACGAAGTAACAAAATGTTTCTCTTTTTAGTTTAAAAAAGCGGCGACTTGGTGGAATGTCACAACTAAAGTTCTTATTACCCGAAAGTAATTGTATAAAAATTTGAAAATCTAGAAAATAAATCTTCTTTAGTTCTTCTGAGATTTTTTGTTTTAAATCGGTAAAAATTCGGTTACACATGTCCAATTTCTTTTTTTGGCATTAAATAAATTTATTTTCAGGTAAAACTTCGCAATTTTCTAGTATATTCGATTAATGTATTCTGATCCGCCTTTGAGTTACGATGATGGGATCAAGTCTCCCCGGGGATCAAGTCTCCTCAGTCTACTGAGGATGCTGACTATTGATGCATACTCGGACAGTACGGTAACAACACTAGAGCTTTTATTCAAAACGATATATGTACAATCTTTGTTTACTTTCTCTTTCGATTTTTACGGCGTCACTATAACATTTTTCACTTGTCTTATATTACAGTACAGATCGAAAGACAGTGGTTTTGATTGATTAGCATATTATGCAAAGAGTTGAGGGATAAATGTTAAAGCCACCGAATTATTAACAGTAGGGTAATTAAACAATAAGAGTCACTCATTGCAGATATGTCCTTTTGAAAAAAAAAAAAAAAGCTCAAGAACAAGCATGAAGGCATCATTCATGAATAAAACATCTACTAGGGGTGAAAGCTGTTTTTCGGTCAATTCGGTCTGGATGTAGCCAAAAAGTTTGATGATAGTGATAAGATCTCCTTGTGGTGAAATCGTTGCAGCAGATTGAAAAGGCTCATTCGCTAACCTGCTATTGTTGCCTACCTGTTGGCGATTTCGCAATGGTGTAAAAACGTGCGTTTAATTCATGGTGCTTTAGGAGCTGATCTTAGCGATTTTGTGAATTAGGAACACTTTTAGCATTGAAAATGCTTTACTTTACTATATGGGGCTGGGACTAGGTGTAAAACTAAAATCTAAAATTTGATCCGCGTCACGAAAATGTGGTATAATTTTAAACGACTGCAGCGCTGTTAATTGTTGATGGAATTGCATCATTTATATACCAATCGATTCAGTCCAACTTAAAAATTGATTGCAACTTTAAATTGGTATTTTAACTATACACTATTGAAAAATCTGTATTATTGTAAATGCTTTGGAAAAATGCAAGAAGACATATCAAGTTTTCACTCACGTTTCGTTAATTGTTGATGGATTTTCATGATTAAAACACCAATTGATTCAGAAAATTGGCAGTAAAATATTGTTATCAAATTTATCTGTGTTTTATTAGCACACTATTGAAAAATTCGCAAATCCGCAAAAAAATAGCGAAAACATATAATTTTTACAAATTTGCGCGAATCTCCCTAAAGCAGACCTCATCTCGACACTCATAAACGTCTTACACATTTCATCGCTTGACATAAAAGAAATGTTTCTGACCGAATTCATTCACTGCCATACCTACTCTGCTGATAGAACAAGGTAGGTTATTGCTACTGCTGCTGGTAGGATGTCAGATACATCTTTCATTTGATACGAGCCACGGAGGGGAAGCGTTTGTGTGTGCTGGAAGTATTTTGCTCGCAGTTCCAAGCGACGATGGCGGAACAAATGGCGAGGTTTAGCAGTGCGTTTAGTCGTGTAGGCAAGACTCAAATCGTTTCATAGGATTCTCGTCCTGCATCACAAGACAGTTATTAGCAAACCGTCCTTATTAGGACGAATATATAATAGAAAAAGAATTGATGAAGAAAATTCCTTTTATTAACTTGTATTAAGTTTGTGCTTGTCAATTCTGTATCTTTACCAGTAAATCATAATATAAGCAAATATTCTTCAAATTAATAATGTACAAACTAGAAGTCTTTTGCAAAATGAATGAATGTGGCAACCCTGCCACTGAGCGAAAGCCACCCCAAAATGATGAAATGATGAAAATATTTTTATTTGTCGTACAAAAGGATGGTCTTCCATCTACTCCAAAAAGTTGATACAAGAGATCACCTTATTTCAGTGCTTATTTGGCATGAGCTGCGAAAGGAAAATGTTCGTGCGTGTGTACGCAGCAAAAGCGAATCGCCGGCAAGGTTCAAATCGTTTCAAAAGATTCTCGTCCCGTATCACAGAATATAGTTATCAGCAAACAGTCCTTATTAGGACGAATACATAATGGAAAAAGAATTCAATTAGAAAATTCCTTTCATTAATTAGTTTGCGCTTGTTAATTCTGTACCATTACCAGTGAATCATAATATAAACAAATATTCACACATGATGCAAAAATCCCTTTTATTAGCTTGTCTTAAATCTGTGCTGGTTAATAATCAATTCTGTATCTTTACCAATAATAATAATAACAATAAAAGTAACAACGTAATGCGTGTGTACCCTGAAAAATGCTATATTGATGGGATAATGATGCACATGGTGTTCGCTAGTCATGTCGCATTTTCAATGTCGGTGGTCGTGTCTTGTACACAACCCTCTATTTTTTTAAACGATTGGCGTGTTCTCGCTTGTATTTTGTTTGTCTAGTGCACTTCAACGAATGTGGGAAATTGTGGAATCGTGTCTTAATGAACGTCAGATTGTGGTAAGTTTTTGTGTGCAATACCAATGTCACCATTGATTCTTCCTATAGTTTGGTGGTGTTTACCTAGTGTACTGATAAGTATGTGAGTAGATAATGAATCCAAAAATAAGTATTATTTGTGATTTTAATATTAGGCAAATAAGGGCGATTAAATGGCGCGTTCCCTGGGCGATCTAAGGACGGGTAGAGCGGCAAAAAAATGACGGCGGCAAATCGACCAAATGTTGCATTCGAAATAGCCCCCTAATTGCCAGCAATTTGCTGTCAAATTGAAGGGCAATTAGTGCATCTGATTTGGCAAATAGTCCCCCGTTAACCAGCAACTTGCCCTTTTCGACTGGGACCTGCACATTGCACGTTGCATAACGCAGGGCTATTTTTTGGAACAGCATGTGATCAGTCCTTCGTTATGCAAAATCGCGATATTATGACAGATAGGCTAAGCGCGGTGTTTCATGGAGCGCGGCCGTTCCTTTTAATCGAGAAAGGCCGCGTGGAATTCAGGGGAAATGCGCTAATATATTGAGACATTCACCGAAACGTACACGCCGCACCAACTGCTTCTTAAATACTGCTGTAAGGTTGCCAGTATGTTTTTGGTGTAACTAGCATTTGTATTTGCTATTTGCGCTTGAAATTAAGTATTTTAGCAGCAGTAATAAGCCTCCCATTTTGGTCTAAACGCAACACGTTGCATAACGCAGGGCTATTTTTTTTGGAACAGCATGTGTTATCATTCAGCCCTTCGTTATGCAAAATCGTGATATTATGACAGATAGGCTAAGCGCGGTGTTTCATAGAGTGCGGTTGTTCCTTTCAATCGGGAAAGGCCGCGTGGAATTTTGGGGAAACGCGCTAATACTGACCAATCTGCAGTTTTCGACAAAATCAACCACGATATCGTTATCGCCAAATTGGCAAAAGTTGGTTTCAGTGGATCACTCCTTCGACAACTCAGTGTGAACATCTTCATCAGAATTAAAATCTTCTTCAGAATTAAGAACCGATCGGATGCACTCGATTTGCAGCAGCAATTTGACACTTTCAGCAGATGGTGTTAAAACAACCGAATGATTCTGAACCCAGCGAAATGTTCTGTGATATCGTTCTCTAGACAAAAAGATCCCATTGAGTTTGAATACAGCTTGTCGGGAGCTCTTGTTCCCCAGGTGAGCTGCGTCAAGGATCTAGGAGTGATGTTAGATACGAAACTTACATTTAAGAATCACATTTCGTATGTTCATTTTCCGTACGGCTAATTTCTTTACAGATATTTATTGTCTCAAAAGCTTCTACTGCTCTCTAGTGCGTTCCACGCTGGAGTATTGTTCCGCAGTCTAGAACCCGAATTACATGAACAGCAGCAATCGAATTAAAGGTATTCAACGCAAATTGATGCGGTATGCTCTTCGACGCATTTCTTGGCGCGATCCGCATCGTCTTCCAAGCTACGAGAGTCGGTGTCGTTATCCCTTCAGCATCGCAGAGAAACTGCAAGAGCCCTATTCGTCTCTGATCTTCTATCAGGGCGTATCGATTCCCCAGCCTCACTACAGCGCGTCAACATTCAAACAAGATCTAGAACGCTACGCGGAAACGTTCTTCTGAGAGTTCCTTTTGAACGAGCTAATCACACCGCTAATGCCGCTATCTCGGGACTACAACGCCTCTTCAATCGTGTGTCGCACTTGTTCGACTTCCATTTGCCTCCGACATTATTAAGGTATCGATTTCTGCGTAGATACAGAACGCTAGATTAGAATTGTCGCTGGTGTTCCTATAGTTTTCGCTTCGAAGCATGTTTCTTTTGTTTTCGGTATATATCTTTCAAAATTTGGTTTGTTTGTAACAACAAATAAACTGATGCCAGCGACAATCCTAATCTAGTGTTCTGTATCTACTATTTCTGCAGTTCTTTGAAAGTAATTAATTTATGTTTCCCTCATTGAGGCCGAGTGCGGTCTGTTGACATGTGTGTAAACAAATAAATAAACAAGAAACACGTTTGGCCAACGTTTGTAGGTGGCGCAGTGATCGATGAAATTCATTAAGGGTACAGCTGTCAAGCATGTGTAGCGAACAGTTGCGTAGATGGCAATAGTGATGCACTGTTTTCCAACTTATATCAATTTGAAAGTTTACACACGTTTCTAAGGAAATTTTGTTCTAGCCCAAATTCTGTTAGTACCTACATACGCACCGTTCAATTGTAAGGTGAAAATAAAGGCTCCCGAATAGTATTTTCGTTTACTCAAACTCAATTTTAATAGAGTAATAAATGGAATGTAACCCTACCATAGGTCGCACAATTTTATTTTGCTTACAGTCACACGCACTTTTCATGGTCCTCGCTTAGTTATTGACAAACGAGCGAAAATCCTGCAATTAGTCATGAAAGATGGTAGCCTATTCGCGAACCGTCCATCTTGATGACACCACGTTGAACAGTCCTTTTTAATGATTCACACTTTTTATCGTAACCGTGGCCAAGCTACCACTCGGTACTCGGTCTTCCTTCCAACTAACAAAGGTAACATTCTATTTTTATTATCGTCTCATTTTCAGGTATATTTCACAATTAAATTCTAATTAGTTCCGACGAGACGGTGACTAATGGCTAATTTTCCTTCCGTTGAGTCACCCTAGCAATTGACCTTTGTAATTGCGGAGTCCGACAGCATGCACCGGTATCTAGTCCCACTCCCATTCCCAATTCGGGCGGCAGTGGCATAGCCAAGGGGGGGTTTTGGGGGTTAGAACCCCCTCCAAACCAAAATATTTGAATAGAAAAAAATTAGATTAATGCTGACTAGTTTCATTAAATATTTAAATAATAATTTTGGAAATTTATTACCTGATCATTACATTGAGAACCTATTGTTTTAAACGTTATGGGGACTTGTGGGTATGGGAATCCTGTGTGATAAATTGTAGGAATGGGATCCTGTAACTAATCTCTTAAAGAGGATCCAATAGTTGATAAGTCATATAAATATCAAACAAAATACCTCGAAGAAATCGCCAACACAATAATTGATCAAAAATGGAATTTTTCGTTTGTCTCTAGCAGGCCAGAAGCGGTTTTTATGACAATTAGATTTGTTTGCGCTATCAACTATATAAATAACTACTAAATAGGATTGGTAATAAAGAAAATTTTAAAATTTGTCAAGTGTGTCACTATTTATGATGAACATTTGGATGTTGCAATGAATGACATCAGATGTCATAATTTCGAAATCATCAGCTTTGTAGGTTTAGCATCTTCAAAACATTTTACAACGTAAAACGGCACAGGTTCTGTAAAAATAATTTTGTTGATCAATCCTCCCAGTTGAATGCTTTACTAATTTCAATCGAATTTAGTTCGAGACTTGGTGTCTTCAGCATAGTTTTCGAGAATATTATTTCAAATAACTAGATTTAAGACATGAATTGAACCGGTATTTTTGCATTATACGCCTTATTGCACTACGAATTCCCGCTTAACACCCTTTTTATAGATGGGACATACTACTCCTTTCATCCAATACTTCGGCAAAAAAAACTCCTCCTTCCAGATCTTCAAAAGCACCAGCTCATATGGCAGTTCATCATTACCAGCGATATTATCATTCTTCAACCGTTCTGTCTTCCCGTGAGTCGTTACGTTAGAATTTCTGCACATGTCAGCTTGTAGCACATAGTTATTGTTCTAACGATTCACTTTCTTGAAGAATTTTCATAACTCGGTATAGATGTTCCATCGCCTCATTATCTCAATCTTCTTTCCTGGTGTTTCCGTCGGAATGTCGAGTTTTGTCTATTCCGCGCTTATCTGTATCGTTTCTCGTTCGCTCTCGAACGGTTCATCCACGTCTTTGCTTCAATCTTCTCCTCAACTAACTGTTGGCACTCGCCATCAAATTAGTCATTTCCTCCATTCGAAGCTCTCTTACCTAGTACGGCCTCGGAAATGCTACCTATGTTCGTATGTTGTTACAGTTATTCCCAAGACAAGTCGCGCCGATCATCTGTTTCTCGCTGCTGCGCATATTCCTCGGTATTACGATAGTCTCATACCTGCTCACTGGTGAGCCTCGAAGAGTATTGTATACAGTCTACTGTGTTGAACGCATGGAGATCTTTAGCCGATAATGATCCGAATCTATATTCACACTGCGGTGGGTGCGAATATTTGTGATGTCGGAGAAGAAACTTCCGTTGATTAAAACGTGGTTGATTTGGTTCTAAATTTGTAGATCAGGTGATCTCCAGGTAGCCTTGTGGATAACTTTGTGAGAGATGAAGGTGCTTCGGACTACAATCCCTCGGAGGGCTGCGAAATTCACACATTATTGGCCGTTGTACTTTGTAACGGTGTACAGACTATTCTGTGCGATAACCGTAAACCGCCTGCCTAAATGCCTGCCGGTCTATTTAGGTGTTTATGTCATCGCATAAATTGCATCTTTCTCGTCCTTGCGTCTCGCTTCGTGTGGTCAGCGCACATTGATAATGCTGTAGTTGAAGAAATGGCCTTTGATCTACACTACACACATCATTGTGCTGATCGCCTGCTACTTGATAACGCATTGGCACATTTTACCCAGCTCTTTTGTGGTGCCGTCGCTCGATACCCGCTTTTCCACACCTTCTGCACCGCCTAGCAAAGCTTCTCCAATGCAACAGTTTCGAAGGTGCGAGTTTTCAGCTCATCCTTTTCTTCTTGTTTGTTCGTAACGTGGTGTTTTCTGGGCCACTTGTTGGGCTTGACCTAACCTGTCCCGTAGTCCGCCACCACACATAGCTAACACCTGCGACAGGTATTTAGTTCTTACTACGCTAGGGTTATAGCGTCTATGCTCGCTCACACCACCCCATATTGCTATTACTGCAGAACGCGATAGTACCTAGTCGATCTCGGCCTACAGATCAATAGACGCGACAGCATTTTTGAAAAATCTTTGATTTTCGTCAAAACCCCCTCCAAACCAAATTTCTTACTACGCCACTGTCGGGCGGAATTGACACCGTCGTACAGTATGGCGGAAAATAGACCTTTTCCGTTGGACCCAACTTCTGGTGGTTTATGTGTAATCTAAATTTGCTCTTTTGTAACATCACTACTGCAGGATAATTTATTAATCGATTTGCAAGAATGTTTTGTTGCGTACCCAAAGAACAATAATCTTACGTTGTAGAATATGGGCTGATGACTCTCAATCGCAAACAAATTAAATTAAACGCAAAACTTAAAATTTACTACGTTTAGTGATTGTTCGCTTAGAATACGAGATTCATAAACCATGAAATGAGAAAAAAATTCAGACACCTTTACACGGAGGAAAATTATTTCGCAATCATCATCATAATGATCTTGACCGAACAATCCGGAAACCAGTTCCATTTTCTACTGTGACGTCGAGTATTGAATGCAGAATTCTAGAGAAAATTTTCAATAGGACGTAAGTAACAATGAGAGATTCTCTTTGGGGTCTTTCTCTTCTGTTCATTACTCGGCCATTTCAACATTTACTACTCTACTCTTTGCATAATATTCTAGTAACAACCGTCGGCTTTCGAAAAGTACTGGAAAATTAGTGCAAAGTTTTGTAACGACGTCATAATAAACGAAAGAGAAAGTAAACAAAGAGAGGCTCTCAATGTTACTTACGTCCTATTGAAAATTTTCTCTAGAATTATTCTCTCAAAAACACCGATAGTCTGCTTTTTTCAACGCTCATGTCTCACGGCTCCGCAGAACACCAGTGAGTATCAGCGTTTTGTATAGAACATGTTATGTGCGCGTCCTTAGGCTACGGAATGTGATCCATGATTTATGCATTCGCCGATTACTTCGTACCTCGTATTATGTACTTTAACTTGATATTAAATTGATCAATTAAAATTAAGGAAAACGCATTTAAATTTTCTTTTTGCAGCAACTGTATTAGGAACAGGGAAGAGAGAGGGTGAACAGTGATGACAGGGATAAATAAAACACATATTCTCAGCATTATGGCAAACGGAAGATCTACCAGCCAATATATAAAGACGATCATGCAAACATACTCCAAATTACACCTCTCCAATTGCTAGTGGCCCGTTTCGAACTTCAAACAGAAACTTCGCACGAAAAACAATATGGGAAAAATTTGTATTACAACATATGGCTCTTTCGAACGTAGACCCTTTTTCACTTTTCCACGACGATACGTAAAGAAATAAGCTTTGCTGAAGCGAATTTGTCGCGAAACCCGTCACACCACTTATGCTCTTTCCGCATTGAGTTTCGAGAGGACTATAACGCTGGCGTGCAGTCTTAAACGTCCCGTTGGTTAAGTATCATTGAAGCGAAGATTTTCACAACGGTCCACGGCTGGGCTAATGAAAATAACCATCTTGAGGTACGGTCTTCTTCATCTCGTGTTACAAAGCGTGACGCTGGTAAAATACCACGGGGTATGCTTGGGGCAAGCTTTAAGAATCCTCCTTCACGGAGATTCCTCGACCTTACAGTGAACTGAACCGGCTAGTTTCTCAAGTGTATCACCATGGCATTCGTCATATCATTCCAGAAGACCTTAAAAAAACGCTTATAATGAAATAACCACGACACTTGACAATTTCCAACTAACCGCTATAAACCTGAGTATTCTATCTAAAGAAAGGTGTTCACTCCACTTCATAGGGTGAAAGTGCGAAGAGCAATTAGTGCTTCTGTTTTACCGCTGTCAAAGTGCAGGTTAAATTTTCTTCTCTCGACCAGGGGGAACCGGTTAGCCTTTTGTGGAGCACACAACAGTGAGCAACTTACGTACGAAACTGCTTTTTGATAACCGGAAACTGGTCCCATTAGCATCCTAGTTTTTACATTGAAGACGAAAACTTCTTCTGCTCGGTAGGTGGCACGAGTTCCTCCGTAATGTGTAGGCGTCCGTTTGAAGCACTGAAAGTGCTTGTATAAAACAATTTATGATTGCATTATACGAATCGACCGAAAGTACATAGCACACTTGTTCAGTTTCGTTCCTTCATTCATTCATTCATTCATTGTCTGCTGGTTGGCATGGAGTGGGAAATCAGTTCCATGTCTGACGCACTCAAATTTCTAAACCATGCTGAAAAAGGAGTAGAACGCAATGGTGAATGGACATTTTGGACATTAGAGCTGCCATGGCAATTACCCTGAACAAAGGCAATTGTCTGTGATACTGGCATGCTTCACCATTTATCTCCGTAGGCAATTCATGGCCTTTAGATTTATTCTAAATTAATTTTATTATCATAAATTCCAGTAATGGTATTCTAAGAAAGGAACAAGCCGGATGGTTTAGGTAGAGTTAAACAAAACTAAGATAAAATGACAGCTAATAGGCACAGCTTAAGCAATTGACTGCATTCAATGTTTAAAAATAAATCTGTTGATATTACAGTTTGTAAATCAGCGGAAGAAATTGTCCCTTCAACTTATTGTCCCCGCGTGTTCGCTTGATGAACGCCACCTTGTTCGACGTCGATAGGCAATTTAATTTTCAAGAGTTTCTTCTTCTCTTCGAGGGGTGAAGATTTCGGCGGGAAAATAACGAAACGATACCGGGGAAAAAAGATAAATGCCGAAGGTTTAATTGCGTCCATTAAAACAGGAACATAAAATGTGACCTTTTCCTATTCCAAGCATGAAGAAGCCTTTTTATCTGCAGCTTCTTGGCGTTCGTTTCCCCAAGTTCACTAAAAGAATAAAATAACTCACTTTGAGCTTCTGATCCAAGCCAGTTAGATTGTTTCTTTTGTAAATAAATGTGATTGTTTCCGATTCCAACTTTGATTTGAAATAGTTACATTTTTTTACATCGCTGCCGGTTTATTTAAATATAATTGAATTTATACAAAGAAGTCATGGTTATGCCTAATTCGTCGCTGTTGTGCTATCTAATGACAAACGCCATTTTGGGGTAAACTGTGTTAGATATACCACATAACTTGTCAAAAAATCTCTACAAAGTGATGTTTTCAGAATTTTGACATTCTGTTTGGTTACTGAGATATAGCGAGAAACGTGTTGAGAATTTGTTAATTTTTTACTTCAAATGACTGTGTCTATGGATTGGCTCAAGTAAGCTTGATGTATAAGATATTTTTATCTCTAATACTATCTTAAAAACACAAGGGCATAATCATTAGAGTGACATGAAAAAAATGACCCCTATCGGCCCACCTCTGAGTCGATTCCTAGTCCCACCAGGAGTACTTGCACCGAATTTGAAGCAAATCGGATAAGTCTAACTACCGGACCAACGTGTCTGAAGTTTGTATGGGATTTTTCAACAATTTACATGGAGAAAACCCACCAGCTCGCATTTTCGCCGCTAGGTGGCACTGTATGCATCGTATTATCACTGAAAGTGAAAATAAGAAAGATAATTTAATTGTCTACAACTTTGTTGAAGACTGCTAGTAAATCCGGCTTTGTTGAAAGAAGTTATTAAACTTTTAACAATGTGATGTCTGAGTCAGTTTTGCATGGGGCCTAACAGTGCATAGTTGTGTATCAGTACTCGATTCACACGAACTAAACATTTTTGTGAAATAATCGTTAGGTTTAGCTCAACGGTATGTTCAGAAGAATTATAGTAAATAATACGAGTCATGCTTTGATTAGAAAATTTTAGTTCCACATGTTACCGCATAGAGGGCGCCAACACTAACTTTTCAAGGAAGAGAGATAGAAATTTGGTGTCTTCTACAAAGTTATAGAACAGGCATTTTTCAGTATTTCTTCCGAACATCTTGATACTCTCTCTCTTCTATGAAAAGTTAGTGGTGGCGCTCTCTATTCGGTCACAGGTGGAACTAAAATTTTCTAACCAAAACATAACCCGTATTATTTACTACAATTCTTGTAAGCATACTATTCAGCTAAATCAAACCCTTATTTCACAAAAATGTATAGTTCGCGGGACTCGAGTACTGATACACAACCATGCACTGCTAGGCCCCATGCAAAACTGACTCAGACATCACTTCGTTAAAAGTTTAATAACTTCTTTTAACAAAGCCGGATTTACTAGCAGTCTTCGACAAAGTTGTGGACAATTAAATTATCTTTCTTATTTTTACTTACAGTGATAATACGATGCATATAGTGCCACCTAGCGACGAAAATACGAACTAGTGTGTTTTCTCCATGTAAATTGTTGAAAAATCCCATACAAACTTCAGGCACGTTGGTCCGGTAGTTATACTTGTCCGATTTGCTTCAAATTTGGTGCAAGTACTCCTGGCGGGACTAGGAATCGACTCAGGGGTGGGCCGATTGAGTTTTCAAAAATTCATCATTTTTCTGGGCAGTCTAATAATCATGTTTGAAAGAAAAATACACGAATTGTGAGAAAAATGCAGTTTAAGTTTTCAACTACAAATATAGCATATTTTTCTAGATTCTCTGACTCATTTCCTATAAAATGCATCTCACCGATTGATTATAGACCAAATGAAGCCAAAGATATGAATAAAAGTTAATTGTTCTCGCGGCGGATACTGAGACCGTCCGGAATGTGATCGACTATGTGAAGACGGACACGACACGTTTGTGTTAAACTAATTAATTTTTATTCACTTAATCGATTTTGGCACTATTGAAAAATATAGTGTGCACTACTCGAGAGATTTATTTCAATTGGTTATCTAGTTTGCATATAACAATTTATATGGGAATTCAGTACAAAAGGAAATTAATAAAGGCCTTTCCGATCCTCGATCGGATCTATTTCTCTCGCTAGCCGAGTGCTAGTGATAAGTAAGTAGATCGAATGATAACGATCCAAAAGAGGAAGCGAGATCGATACAAAATCTCCAAATTTAGTACACATATGGGATATTTAAATCTTATGAACTAGGGTTGCTCCAACATATGCCGGCCCCTGTTGAAAGACTGGTTCTTTCAACTAACCAGACTGCAACGAATGATAGATGATGATGGATGGCGTTGTCTGAAGAAGGATCGACGATTCGTCGTCCAATGTTCTCGTTGAAACTGGAAATGTCCTACGATCTGTTTTCATTCTGCTGCATCCTTTCACCGTAGGTTAGCAATTACGATGACTGGATCCAGACGATATCTCGTTGAGATTGATGACGTCACAAAGATGTTTGTTGGTGACAAGTTGACCAGCGGATGATTTGTCTATTTCAGATAATGACGTCCTTGTGGTCGTCCTGCGGGCCGGCCAGCATCTACAGTGATCTAGTCGTCCTTCTATGTCATCAGGGTTGGGCTTACTCATGGTTGACGGTCGGAGCAGCCATCGAAGCGCAGCACATGCCGGAGGAGGAACATTCTATAAGTTTTTTGCGGGTTCTTTAATAAACAATACTTACAGCGGCGGAGGCCCCAGGGCCTCCGTTCGTTGCGCAGCACCGAAGTACTGCGATGGAAGAGCTTAGAGGTCATCTGGGTTGGTACTGGCAGCGCCAGCTGACTCGGTTGTGGGTTGACGAGTAGGAAGGACGCACATTTTCGAATGATGTTGGTGATTCTACCGTACTTCCATTTTAGAGGCGGGAGGTTATCCTCCTTTAGAATAACCATCGTGCCGATGGAGATGTTATCTCTGATGCGCGTCCACTTGGTTCGGGGGTGGAGTCCAGAAAGATAGTCCTTTGTCCACTGCTTCCAGAGTCGCCGAAGGAGTTGTTGATTTTCTTGCCAACGGCTAAGTCGGCCTTGCGGGACACCGGAGAGGTCAGGTTCGGGAAAGCATGTCAGTGGGCGAAATACGAGAAAGTGACCCGGTGTTAATACCTCCAGATCATTTGGATCAGCTGTGAGTGGCGTGAGCGGCCTTGAGTTTAAACAAGCTTCGATGCGGGCCAGAAGTGTCACAAACTCATCCTGTGATAGTACAGAGTTTCCAACGGTACGACGGAAGTGCTGTTTGAACGATTTAACCGCCGCCTCCCAAAGGCCACCGAAGTTTGGGCTGCGTGGCGGGATGAATTTGAAGGATATTCCGTTATCTGCACAGCGGTTGATTACTTCATCTTGATGCTGCTGTGAACGGAACTGCTTGGCGAGCTCTCCCAGTTCTCTTGATGTTCCCACGAAGTTTTTGGCATTGTCGCACTCTATTTGATTTGGCTTCCCTCTGCGAGCGATGAACCGATGCAATGCTGCTATGAACGACGCAGTGGAGAGGTCGTAGACAAGCTCTATATGAACTGCCTTTGTGACAAAGCACACGAAGATTGCTACGTAGCACTTTATAGCAGTCGCTCTTTTGCTGCTACGGTATAGAAATGGTCCACAGAGATCTACTCCAGTGTTAAGAAAGGGCAACGTTGGGGTAACTCTGTCTGGAGGTAGGTCTCCCATGAGTTGCTCGAGGTTTCGAGGACGGCAACGAAAGCAGCTTATGAAGGAATGCACTACGCTTCGTGCCAAATCGCGGATGCGAAGTGGCCAGAATTTTTCCCGAACGCATGCTACAAGCAGTTGTATTGATTTCGTGATGGGATGTCGCGCCGGCAGAATCATTGGATGTTTCCGATCTAGAGATATGGCCGCATGTCGAAGTCGGCCACGAATTCTGAGGATCCCATCGACGATAATTGGAGTGTGATGTTTCAGAGCTGATTTCGGTCCCACTTGACCGTCCTTGGACACTGCTGCGATATCTTGAGCGAATACTTCTGACTGTGCTAGTCGAACAAGGACCTTCACGGCTTCATTGAGCTCCATCGTGCATAGTAAACCTGATCTCCTACTACTGCGGTTGTTGGGCTTGCTGTTATGAATGAAGCGGCAAAGTAAGGCAACAATACGAACGAGAGCTGAGAACGATGATCGAATGAAGAAAATTTCATTTGGCTGGTACACTTGAATTGGCAATGAGACAGCCTTTTCCTCCAGCAGTTCTGGTGGTAGGGAATCGACGGTAATTGGACAGGTTAGCGGTGGCCAAAAACGAGAGGATCGGCTAAGCCATGGTGCTCCACTCCACCACGGAGATGTTTGCTTCAGTTGATCTGGATACATTCCTCGGGAGATTATATCCGCAGGATTCTCGATGCCAGGTACATGAGCCTATACACCTCCACTTGTTAAATGCTGCACTTCCGAGACGCGATTAGCAATAAACGTCTTCCATCGTGATGGACTCGAACTAAGCCAATGCAGAGTAATCATCGAGTCTGTCCAGAATATGGATTTGGTTTTCAATTCTATACTGGTGTGAACCTTATGGTAGAGGTGGCTCAACAAGAGCGCTGATGAAAGTTCCAACCGGGGTAAACAAATACGCCTTTGTTTCTTCGAGTCACCGAGAGGAGCCACTCTCGATTTGGTGGCTAATAGGCGTACGCATATCGTCCCATCGATGGAAACTGTCCGCAAATAAATGCAGGCCCCGTAAGCTTTCTCGGAGGCATCACAAAAGCCGTGCATCTCTATTGAGACTGGGGCGGAAGCGAACGCTACCCATCTCGGAATAACGATTGTGGCTAATTTATTTAAGCTGCTACGAAACTCCAACCAATGCAGCTGCTGGGCCTCATCTAGCGGATCATCCCAGTTCTTAGAAGTTCGCCAGAGGGTTTGTACGAAAAGTTTGGCGATCACTACAACTGGACCAATAAGCCCTAGAGGATCGTAGAGCCGAGCTGTGTCGGACAGCACAATGCGGCGAGAAATCGGTCCCTCCTGAGACCATTTGGGCACGGAATAACGAAACACATCGTCGGACGGCTGCCAATGCAAGCCCAAAGTTTTGATTTGAGTGATGGGCGAGTCAAGAGCTAGAGTACTTCGTTCGTCACGAAGTTCGGGTGGGATCTCCGAAAGAATAGTCGAGGAATTCGAAGACCATTTACGCAGGCTCAAACCGGTAGATTGGAGCAACTGCAACAGTTGTCGACACAGTTCACTCCCTTCAGCTTCATTGTCAACCCCGGTCAGCATATCGTCCATATAAAAGTCCTTACTGTGAATAATCGCCAAACCTGTAGAATCACCCAACACGCTCCACGATATTTTATTAGGTCTTACCTTTACTGGTTTACTGGAAATTCGGTTGATCGTTGCTATTGAACTAAATAACACGAGCATAGTAACGGAGACGCATGGTAACATGTTACAATAATAGTGTTGTACTGCAAATGAATGCACGGAACCACACATCCTCCCCCCTCTCCAAATAAATGGGAAGGATACGGGTTGTTGATTGTTCGGAATATAGAATTAAAAAACAAAAACATTGTTTTTATTGCGGTTGGTTTTACGGAGATTATTCTAGTATTTAAAAAAAAAATCAATGAATTGGTTATTCCTGAACTATTTGAATGTAGTTCTTTAGGTACGCAGGCATTCTCTTTTCACGCATTGGACGATTGTGCAAGTCATTTGTTGTGGTTTCTGCCTTGACTGCATCTCGTTGAAGTGTTTTATGGCGCACAATGCTTTCGGTTTCTCCAGAACCTCTAGTTTTATCTGACTGTCTCCAATTATAAACTTTCCTTGTTTGGGATACATGCCGTTTCAGTACCTGTCCATTCTCGTCGTTCAATAGAAGCATACCGTTCTTTTCGTTAATAACAGTGTATTTTCGTGGATCAAATCGCGATTCGGCTTTTGTGCGAACCTGTCGCTGAACAATTATCACATCTCCAGGTTTGATTCGACACTGGCGAGTCCCTCGCTTATCATCCTCTCGCTTTTTCGCTTGTATTTTCGATTCTCGGTCTCCAGCACTAAGCACCTCGTCATCAAATGTAGCTTCCCCACGGCATAACAGGGGAAGTCCACGTTTTATTTTTCGTCCCGTCATCACTTCCTCAGGGGGTATTTTCGTAATTGAATGAGCGGCAGCGTTGTACGCGTGAATCGCTGCATTCAACTCTTCCACATAATTGGTTCCACTTGAAGCTGCTGCGGCCATCGCTTTATTCACTAGCTTCATGCAGCTTTCTGCTAGGCCATTTTGCTGCGGGTATAATGGAGTAGAGAAAATGGCGTTGATTCCACGCTCAAGACAGTACCGCTTATAATCCTCTCCATTAAATGGTGGACCGTTGTCGGATTTCATGTTTTGTGGGAAACCTTCCTTCTCAAACACAGCTTCCAAAATTTTTCGCGTTGATTCGAAGCTGGTTGATTTAACCGGTTTTGCGATTATATATCTAGACCGGTAGTCAACTATGACCAAAATTGAGATACCACCGTATTTGGCATATGGGCCGTTAAAGTCTAAGGCTATTGTGTCCCACACAGCTTCAGGTGCAAACACTCGCTTCATGGGTGTGGGTTTTTCAGGTTTTCCATTTGTCGCACAAACTGCACAAGAGTTTACCCATGCCTCCGCGTCCTTTGTCATGCCGGGCCACCACACACGCTCTCTCAAAATGCTCTTGAACTTTGCAGTTGAAGGATGCCCCTCATGAGCAATTGCTAGTGTTTTGTGCCGAAGGTTCTCTGGTATAATCACACAGCCGGTTTTAGCTAATATTCCTTGACGAAGAATTAAATCATCACCTAATACTTCGAATTTTCTCAGGTGTTTGGGCCAAATACCCGTTTCAAGTGCATTCGTAACGTCTTGAAGCTGTCGATCTGCTAGGGTAGCTTCTAGTATTTCGTTTTCAGTTAAGAATCCTGTCGTATTTGCTTCCAGGGAGGCGATTTCCCAAGGACTCACATTATCTTCGAAAGGACCGTCGTTACCTTCATACAGCCTCGAGGATGGATCCGCAATATTATCCCGTCCACGCACGTATTCTACGTCAAATTTGTATGGACTAAGTCTAAGAGCCCAACCGTCCGCACGGGTTAATGCTCGCTTGGAATCTTCTCGTGATCTATTCAAAATAAACGTGAAACCCTGAGCGTCAGTTCGAAGCGTAAACGTCCTTCCAAGCAGGAAATAGCTAAAATGTTCTACTGCCCATACCGCGCCTAGCGCCTCGCGCTGGTTCTGTGGATATCGTTTCTCAGTTACTGTCAGCGTTTTTGATGCAAAACTGATGATTCGTGGTGACTGGTCCTCAGCAACTTGTACGAGAACGGCGCCAAGAGCGTTTGGCGAGGCATCCGTGTACAATATAGTTTTGGATTTTTCTGAAAAATATCCTAGAGATACTGTGCACCGCGCTATTTGATCCTTCAATTGCTCGAATGCTACCGTCTGTTCATCGCCCCATATCCATGCGTTAGAGCTGGTGACTGCCCAAAGCGGGCTCGCAGTGTCAGCAAAGTTCATGATGTACGGGCTCACATATGATGCCAATCCCAAGAAACTTCTCAGTTCAGAAACTGTAGTAGGTTGCCTGAATTTCCGGATATCTTTTATTTTGGTCTCGTCTATATTGAACCCGTTCTCGTCAAGTCGTGGCCAAGAAATTTCAGCCGCGTTTTATCAAATTCGCATTTGGCTTGATTTATGGTTAATTTGTTTGCTCTCAGAATCCGTAGAACATGGGCTACTGACTTATGAAGGTCCTCCAGATTATCCCCGAAGATAAGAATATCATCAATATATATATTATTATATTATCTACTCCTTCCAGAATCCGTGTCATTTCACGCTGAAAGATTTCTGGAGCACAATTCACACCAAACATCAGCCGTGTGAACCTGAACATAGCATCCTCTGATAAGAAGGTAGCTAAATCTCGCGAGTCTTTGTGCAACTCCAGGTGATAGAAGGCACTTGTCAAATAGAGTTTCGTAAAGAATTTTGCGCCATGAAGCTTAACTTTCATTTCATCTAGTAACGGCAATCGAAAATATTCTCGCTTGATTGCTCGATTGGGTGCCCGCATATTAACAACAAGGCGGAAATCATCCTTGCCTTTGGCCACTGCTGACATTCCGCTAATCCAGTTTGGAGCCGTTGTTACCCGCTCGATAATACCGCGATTTTCCATTTCCTGGAGTCGTTTCTTCGCGCTTTCTCTATAAGCTGCTGGTACATTGTAATATGCGTTTTTTACCGGAGGTATGGACTTGTCCACGCTAAATTTCAGGAGGACACCTGGTACTTTGGGGAATTTATCAGTTTGCTCGGACACATCATTGACGGTTACGCCTATTTTTAATAACTTTAAATCGCTCGCTGTGGATCGACTCAATAGTGAACGCCGACCTTCGTTAACAACTAGGAACTCAGCGACAATTAATGGCTTGTGCCACCCAACAACCTCGATGTTCGCTCTAAATCCGCACCTTACAAGAATGGGTTTACTTGAGGCATAGGATCTCAGATCGTTGGCGTTTTGTAAATGAATCGGTTCAAGTTTAGCCAAACCTGAAATCAGAAATCATAGGGGAACTGGGGGGAAGCCCGACACCCTGGGTAAGCCCGACACCCCACGACTTTTCCCTGATATCAAATTTTAAATCATACAATAATGACAGGATATTATTAGTACGATTATTTTTGGCATTTCGATACATATCGATGCCATATGGGTTCATAAACGTCAACAAAATAAACAAAACAAGCGAAAGCAAAGTTGGTGCGCTTTTGGATGTTATTTTTAGTTGATACATTTTAAGGTTTTAATAATACAAAAGCTTTGAAAATGACCAGTTTTTTTTGTCACACATTCTATTCTACTCTCCATATCGTTATTTGTATGTATTGAAGATAAGTTTAAGTATTTCAATACTGTTAATTGAGCATTTAACAAAAATGGGCGCTGTTGGGGTAAGACCGACAGTTTTTGGGTGGGGTAAGACCGACACGGTGTTTAGATAATTGGGTTCATTTTTGATTCGATACAAACGACTGGGTATATTTGTTGTGTTCAATTATACTATAATTACGTCATGTTAATAATTGAAATACACGGAAACTATGTTGTTTGCATTTATTTATCAGTATTGTCTCAAGCCGACCAAAACAATTAAAAATTAATTGAACGTGATTCATAATAATATTACAAAAAGATACGAAAAGTGTAATCTAATATGAGATTTTGAAATGATATTGATGAAAAAATTTCATTGACCGTCGGATTGTTGATCAACAGTGTTCCGAAAAATCACAACACGGATAGCTTACTACGAAGCGTGCGTCACTTCTAAGTGAATGAGTCCTAGTAACAGCGTATATAATCTGCTTGCAGAACAGCTCTTCCTCGTTAGAATGGCTATAGAAGTGGCAATAAAGCTCGAAAGAATTACTTGAGAAAACCCGTACCATAATATAAACCATGCGTTAAACATTATTTATTCATAACACCACGCATTCGAATGCTCTTCCTCTTGCTACGCGATGAAACTACAGAAAGTATGCGTTTGCATCACACATACTCATATACACATAATTGCACTTTATCACACATACACAATACATTTTTAATGGAAAAATTTGGACAAAAAGAAAGTTCAAAAGGGGGTCGCTCTTGCCCCTTTGGGGTGTCGGTCTTACCCGCAGCATTTTTAAAATGACTTTTTTCTCCATTTTTTGGCAACCAATAATTTTTAATGAATTCAATTTTTTGAAATGCTGAAAAAATTATATTTTGTTAAGAATCACCTAAATAAGGATTATGCACAGAATATAAAATTTTAGGAACTTTGTGGAATTTTAGAAAAATTATTGCGCTTAAGGTGTCGGACTTGCCCCGCGTTCCCCTAATAACATGATTGAATTGGCACATTCTTCATGTTACTAAACCACACCTGTTTCATATTCGTGTTTCAAGAGTTTCCAGTCTTCAGCACCAATAATATTTACGTCAGCCCCAGAATCTATTAGAAAACGAATTGGGGTAGATGATCCTAATCGATAGTCGATTAGTGCGTCTGTCAGTGACATGCTATTTATTTGCTGGAAGCAAAATATGAAACAGTCAAGTTACATGCCTCAATAATGTTATTTTTATTATGATATCGTTGATTGAACAAAAAAGACAAGTTTACTTAACATGGCACAAAACTTATTCATAGTTAGCATTTACCTTGGTGTCATCGTTTTCATCTACCCATCCTACTGGGTGATCACGTTTGGTTTGAATGTTATTGGCATCCTTCTTGCGACATGCTGCTGCGAAATGCCCACGTTCTCCACACGCGTTACAATCATTATTTAATGCCGGACACGACCCAAACTTGTGGAACAAGTGGTTACATTTAGGACAACCAGAGCGACGTCCTGTACCCCGATTGCTGTCGTCATTCCAATTCCGTTTCCTTTTTGGATTAGTTTGTTCATTCGTAGTCGTTTCAGCTCGACGTTTCCATTGCTGCCGCTCGTTGGCAGATTTCTGCTGGTTTCTTGCTACCGCAAATGCTTGCGTTTGTTCAGGTTGTGTTGTTTCCGTTGTATACGCTTCGTCACGTGTTGCTGATTGTACAATAAACGTTGTTCCATACCCAAATGTTCTTGCCGATTTGACCAACTCTTTGTTCCGCATTCCCTTCAGTAATTGTGCTCTAACAAACCGATCTTGATCCACGCTAGTATAGCCACAAAGCCGGACTTTCTCCATCAAGCGAGCATGGAAAGCTATTGTTGGTTCACCTGGTTCTTGTTTTAGATTTGAAAATGCCTCATGTTCCGCAGTTACATCGACCATAGACTTCAGGTAGTCTTCGACGTTTTTAACGAATATTTTATAACAGTTCGATTCCTGTAGGCTTGGACGAAGTCTCGCTGCTCTGGATATGCCTTGGAGCTTCTCTCCCATAGACAGAAACAAGATCTGTGAGCGTTTTACGGGATCGTGAATATTAGAAAGCGATGCAGCGATCTCGAAACGGTCTATAAATCTATTCCACTGCTCCCACATTCTATTTGCGGGAACATCGTTTGGGAATGGTTGGATGTTTTCCCATCTAATGCTTGTTGTGCCTGTAGACACTTCTGATGTATCACACCCGATATTCCAGTTGTGGTCAGCCTCGTTGGGTGCTGTATTACATACTCCGAGTGGTTGATTAGAATTCAATGATCTCACTAGGTCGTTTAGGGTTCTTTCCATCTTATCCATTCTTTGATTATACTCTGAAACTGCTGGCGGATCAATGCTGGCTTCCACTATAGCAACGCAACCTGTGCTTTCCTTTGCTCGTTCATCGTTCTTCGCTCTGTAACATGAATCATCGCTGTTGATACTTCGGTCATCGTCTTCGATACTGTAAGATCTCGAAATCTTCCGCTTTCTTAACTTTTTTCCACCATTTACTTCGGATATCGACCATTCCCCAAGTGTATCATCGCAATCTTCCGAATCGCATTCAAACCCGGGTGCTCGTACGTATTTACCTGGGGTTGACATTTTTCAAATCTGTAACGTATAGCAGAGAAACGCAACATA